>NC_060893.1:9162772-9360272 GCF_014805685.1 Silurus meridionalis | reverse complement strand
TGTACCAGTGGCTTACGGTAGGTCATGTGACATTCTTGATTCATACAGAGAGTATTTATTTATTTAATGAAATATTTATTTCAATACATTTTAATGACTTTTTAAAATAAATTTAAAAGTCATTATTACAATAAAAAAAAATAGATGAACATTTTAAATATTTTATAAATATGAATATATATTTAATATTTGCACAATATTATATTTTCTTATCTATCTATCTATCTATCTATCTATCTATCTATCTATCTATCTATCTATCTAGAGAGAGTAATATAATAATAATTATTATTATTATTATTATTATTATTATTATTATTATTATTATTATTATTATTATTATTCACTTCTCAGGTTGATTACTAATAGATCATGTTCATCTAAATGCCATGAAATTTGATGAGAATAATCTTTTGACACACAAAGGAATGGGAAACTTGGTCATTCTAGTGATTTTTTCTGCAGTCATTAATTTAAACTCAGATGCTTCCTTTGCACATTATACTAATATATACATTGCCACTGCCTACTAGTTATTTAACCTTTGGTGACAGTGACCACTGACTGCATTTGGATGACCAATGTTTCAGGAGCCACAGGAGCAATATGATCACACTGTTTTAAGATATTTTTAGCTCACCAGATGCTGTGGAGTTTTCTACAACATTAGTTGTTAGCTTATCAAGCTATTTTTACTGCAAAGCATGCAGAATTACACAAAGGTTCTATGATATGCTGTATATATTCTTACCATACATTGAGGATAGAATATTTTTCTCATTAAATATTTAAATATAAAAAGTTTAGCCAGTTATGTTTAGATGGAGCTGGTGCAAACTTTCCAAAGCTCCCTTTTCTATACTAAAAAAAGTTTTTTTTTTTTTTTTAAAGTTTAGATAAGTATTTTTGGACTCTTATTTGCAGTTGGTCTTTGTATATAAAATATTCTCAATAAAATGCAAACCTTACAGTGAATCCTTAACAAGGTCTAAGCAGTATAGATAGATCTGGTTCAGGTGGATTTTTTGACTTTCACGTGAATTAGTTTTTACAGTCAATTTTTATTTAGATTTGAGCAAAATTCATAGAAAGAACTTCTATATCTTTCTATATTGTTTAATAGTGTTATATAGGCTTTTTTTTGCATATATAGACACTGGGATCATGCTTTTCATGCTTTCTTATATTGCAGGACGTTCCAGCAGATACTGCTCCAACAATGTCTAAGGAAAAGAGCACTTCTCCCATTCATTCTCAGCAGCTCTCTGCTGCTATGGCAGACACTTTCTTGGAGCACTTGTGTCTGCTGGACATTGACTCTGAGCCCACAGTGTCTCGCAACACTGGCATCATCTGCACAATTGGTCAGCAAAACACTTACACTTTTTTTAGTCACCTAAAAGTATTATTATATACATTTATAAAAAAAAGTATTATTATAATATACACAAAATTATTATTATACATATTATTGTATACATTTTGTTAATTGCATTGTGTATTAGAATCTTATTTTTAAACCCAAACTCATGTTTTGAGTGTACATGTTGTTTTAGGGCCAGCTTCTCGCTCTGTGGAGAAGCTAAAGGAAATGATCAAGGCTGGCATGAATGTTGCACGCTTGAACTTTTCACATGGAACTCATGAGGTTGGTGCGCTTATTGAATTATTACCAGTTCCTGGTTAAAAATAATGTGAATATCCTTATACTAAATCCTCAGTAGAAAGGATTTGGACATGGCATTGGCCTTTCCTTAAAACATTTTCAATCACTGCATGAGTGTGCCATTGCTCCTTCATATGATACTTTTGATATTTCAGCTATAGGTCAATAACAGTTAAAGGTCAAAAGTACTGTTTATTAGTTGTTGGTGCAAGTCAGTCACTAATGGTGAAAGAGTCATACCATGTCTTGTCTATTTCATGTATTTGAGCCTAACTTTTGCAAAACTTATTTAATTTGCATATTAGAATGTACATAGATTGTTGTTTGAAGTGTGATGTTAATTCTAGGTGAATCCTGATAATATGTCTACAGTGTGTGTGTGTGTGTGTGTGTGTGTGTGTGTGTGTGTGTGTGTGTGTTTAATAGATGTATCTGTAAGATTTGTTTGTGAAGATTATGTACTGACATTTTCTACAAAGAGAGGGCATTTTCACCATTTTGAGTTTTAAAAACAACACAGTGTGATTTCAAACATTTTAAATGCAATTATTTCAATATTAAGAAGGAATTTGTACCTCTTTTCTGTTACACAAACAGTTATGTAAGTCTTTGTAGTGTAAGAGTCAGATGGTCAACTAATTATATCATAGGAAATTTGATCTTTGCAGACATACAGTATATATAGCATGTCTCCAACATTGCCTTCTCAGATTCAGTTACAATTCACTATATTCATTGCATCTTTCAAATATGCTTTATACTACTCACAGCCATTTAATTATAGGTGTACGTTTAAAACAATACTTGACAAAAATAGTATGTGATAACCTATAACCTACAAAGAAGTATATATTTTGTAGAAAATGTATGTATGGTTTACATACTGATAATAAATGACATATATGAAATATAAGGAATACTGACATGTAATAAAGTTTTACATGGATTGTTAAGCTTTCGTTTAGCATTTTGGTAAGCTGGACCTACTTTTGTATTCTTTAGTACCATGCTGAAACCATCAAGAATGTGCTTGAAGCCACTGAGAGCTTTGTACCTGGAAGCCTTGAGTACAGACCTGTGGCTATTGCACTGGACACCAAAGGTCCTGAAATCAGGACTGGACTAATTAAGGGCGTGAGTATGTCTGTTACATTCTCAGCATACGACTTCTAGTTTCCTGTCAAACATTTTGCTTAGAATTGTCACTCCCTTAAGCAACACCAAGCTTATTATCTTCTTTATGTGACACTTTAAAGAGATCCAACTGATCTGAGAGTAGCACGTCCTTCATATTGAAACATCTTATACAATTGATTATATATTTATATTTGCATTGTATGTCCCTCTTCCAGAGTGGCACTGAGGAGGTGAAGCTAAACAAGGGTGAGAAAATCAAGCTGACGCTGGATGACAAATTCATGAACAACTGTGATGAGAAAACCCTGTGGCTTGACTACAAGAATATCACAAAGGTGGTTCAGCAGGGCAGCAAAGTCTATGTTGATGATGGCCTCATTTCCCTAAAGGTCCTGGAAATTGGTCAGTTTCAGTAACTAGTTCAGTTTTAATAAATAAAATGACCAAACCATGATTGCTAATGTATAGCCTTTTTTGTGTCTATACTTTTATGCAAAATCTAAAGTATTAAATGACTTTTGATCCAGGTGGTGACTACTTGATATGTGAGATTGAAAATGGTGGAATGTTGGGCAGCAAGAAAGGTGTGAACCTGCCTGGTGCTCAAATAGACCTGCCCGCTGTGTCTGAGAAGGACATCCAAGACCTGCAGTTTGGTGTGGCGCAAGGGGTGGACATGGTGTTTGCCTCCTTCATCCGCAAGGCTGCTGATGTTGAAGCTGTCAGGAAAGTATTAGGTGAGAAGGGCAAAGACATTAAGATCATCAGCAAGCTGGAGAATCATGAAGGGGTGCGCAGGTAAGTGTGTCGATTCTATTGCCTCCGTTACACTGACAGTCCAGCACTTTTTGATGATATATATATATATATATATATATATATATATATATATATATATATATATATATATATATATATATATATAAGATTTTTTATTTGCCTAGTTTTGACAAGGTCTTTGCTGTAATTTTCTACTCTTTGCCAGGTTTGATGAGATTCTGCAGGCCAGCGATGGTATCATGGTTGCCCGTGGGGACATGGGTATTGAGATCCCCACAGAGAAAGTCTTCCTGGCTCAGAAAATGATGATCGGACGCAGCAACAGGATTGGAAAACCTATCATTTGTGCTACACAGGTGAAGAATGAAAAATATATATATTGAAGGATAAAGCAATTAAAATTTGGATCCATCTGACTGCTTAATTTGTTCTCCTGAATGGCAGATGTTGGAGAGCATGATTAAAAAGCCTCGTCCTACTCGTGCTGAGAGTAGTGATGTAGCCAATGCTGTGCTGGATGGTGCTGATTGCATCATGCTGAGCGGAGAGACAGCCAAGGGAGATTACCCTGTTGAGTCTGTGTTGATACAACACCTGGTGAGCATGATATTGTACTTCCTCTGGTATTTGACTGCATATGGAGAAATGTGCTAAAGAAATTTACAGCTATTAGTGTGGCATATCCAAAGAAGGATTAGCTAGCGTGGAAATACAATTATATTTGAAATTGTTGTTCTGAAATAGCAATCCTGTTAGCATTTGAGTGTCACTAAAATGTCATATAGTCAGTATTGTGTACTGTAATGAAGAAGGGAAGGGAGCAGTTTGAGAATTAAGATTCACCAATTTTTGTTTGACTTTTGTTGGAAAAAATCATTCTCACCTTTTCCAATTTACAGTTTTCAGTGACAGCTAATAGTCATAGCCATTTTGTGTTTGTTTGATATGCCTTATGTTTAACCAGTCTGTGTCTTGTCCTCTTGTCAGTGTTTTGGCTGCCTTCTGTGAAACGTTCACAAAGCTTGTCTGTGGTGGTGCAATGGTGCCACTCATTTTGCATGTTTTTCAGGAGCTGTCCAACAACATTTCTCACAGCCTGACATGCTGTTAAAGGTGTTTGATTATTTGATACAATTTTAATATTTTTGAGTTTTGAAGAAGCTTGATATCAAACATGCATGTTTGCATTGTGAAACTGTTGGGAATTTGTGAAGTCTAGATTCAGCAAGACATCATACCAATTATTAGTTTGCTTTAAAAACAGATTTCAAGCTGTGAATATCAGTACAGACTAGACTTTTTATAAGTACATTGTTCTGATTTTCTGTTTCCATTACTTGCTCTTATGGTATGGTTAAGATTGCCCGTGAGGCTGAGGCAGCCATGTTCCACAGGCAAGTGTTTGAGGATTTATGTCGCACGGCACACCTGACTCGTGATCCCTGTGAATCTGTGGCCATTGGAGCTGTGGAAGCTTCCTTTAAGTGCTGTGCCAGTGCAATTATCGTTCTCACCAAAACTGGAAGGTACAAACAGAAAGACAGACAATCCATGCATATTCAGATTTATACTATTGTATAACTTTTGTATAGCATTTGATCTGTTACTCTCAAATATTTTTATTCTATTGTGCACACCCAACACAAATACACATCCCCGGTGTCATGCCAATGTGAAATATGCTCCCTCATGCTTAGTCTGACCTTTGCTGGCATGAACCCTGACATTTTACAGGCTAATTTAAACTTCTCCCTCAGCTGTTATGGTGCAACCGCTACTTGATGAAGGGCATTCAGGGGGTACATTTATAAAACCATGTCCATTCCAGTAGAAATATAACATCATACTTTACATTGCATTTTAATGAACTGCTGACAGTAGCTCTATGTTACAGGTGCTCTTTTGAATCATCATGTCTTAAGGCACTCTCTCTCTCTCTCTCTCTCTCTCTCTCTCTCTCTCTCTCTCTCTCTCTCTGTGTCTTACTTGCTCTCTCTCTCTCTTTCTGTCTTACTTGCTCTCTCGTTCTCTCTCTCTCTCTCTCTCTCTCTCTCTCTCTCTCTCTCTCTGTGTCTTACTTGCTCGCTCTCTTTCTCTCTCTCTCTCTCTCTCTCTTTTTTTTCTCTTTAACTCACTTGCTCTCTCTCTCTCTCTCTCTCTCTCTGTCTCTGTGACTTACTTAATCTCTCTTCCTCTCTTTCTGTCTTACTTGCTCTCTCGTTCTCTCTCTCTCTTTCTCTCTCTCTCTCTCTCTCTGTCTTACTTGCTCGCTCTCTCTCTCTCTCTCTCGCCTCTTTTTTTCTCTTTAACTCACTTGCTCTCTCTCTCTCTCTCTGTCTCTCTCTCGCTTTCTCTCGCTCTCTTTCTATAGGTCTGCTCATCTGCTGTCTAGATACAGGCCTCGCGCCCCTATCATTGCTGTGACCCGGAACGAGCAGACAGCACGTCAGTGCCATCTGTACCGTGGCATAATCCCTATCCTCTACACCAAGCCTGCCAATGATGTTTGGGCAGAGGATGTGGACCTGCGTGTCAGTTTCGCACTGGAGATTGGTAAGGACACAGTTACCACTTTAGATATTTCTTTAAAGGATCTATTAAGTTGTTGGGTTGGGTTTTGTTTTTATCCCCCTTTAAATGTGAGAGTAGCTGGAAGTAAAGGCGTTTGAGCTCTAAATAATAAAACAGTTATGTTTCTATTTATTTAGCCAAATGCTTTAAATAGCCATGAAATCTCTGCCTACAGATTCTGGAAGTTGTTAATGGACAACAACAATTTTCTTTTGCAGGTAAAGCCCGGCAGTTCTACAAATCTGGTGATGTGGTTATTGTTGTCACTGGTTGGCGTCCTGGCTCTGGCTACACCAACACCATGCGTGTTGTTCTGGTGCCTTGAGCACTATGAATAAGAACTGTGCCATTCCCCATAATCCCAGATTCTCATAGTTAATTTCTATGTAGATGTAATCTGATTGATTTGTTGACACTATAAACGAAGCCCATGTTAAACCTAGTGTATATCCAGAGGACCCTATGATGCTGTTTATACTGCATTTGCTTACTCCTTAACTCTACCATATAGAAATCTCAAAGCACTTTTGCCAACTGAACATAGTTTTGCACACATCAGCCCTATAGTGCCTATCCTTGTAATTTGTACCACCCTTTGTTAGTATACTGTGTTGTGGCAGTTGTATAGGTTGTTGTGTAGTGCTATAGTGTGTGAGGCAGTTACGAGTGTATGCAAGCAAATTGTGATACTGCCTCACCTTTCTTTCAACTCGTACTCGCCCAGCTCTTCTCTTATCTCACTGACCACTGACCCATCCATTAAACAAAGGATCATCTGATACGTGTTTGTGCGTTTCCTTCTTCGCAGCCATGATTTAAGCCTGTAGATGATTTGCATGACTGATATTTGGGAGAAGATATAATTGCACACGGTCCAGTATCACCCTCTAGTGGAGTATTTTAAAAACTGTGTTTACATTCAAGGCTTTACAATGTCAAACCTAAGAAGGTATACATTTTTAAAATATTTTTTCGTTTTGATTGTTAGTATAATCCATGATGCATATTAAGTACATACTTTTTTTTTGCAATAAAGTGAGCCTAAAACGTTGCTTTTAGTAATTACTCCGTAGTTTTTGAGATTAAATATGAGATAACCGTCTGAAGCCTTTTTTCTTTTCCTTTAGCTTTGTTACTGGTGGTGGTGGTGGTGGTGGTAGTGGTGGACGTGGTGGTGGTTTGTGTGGCATGAAGGGTTACTATGGGTAGTTGAACACTAGATGGCAGTTTATAATTATGCACCAAATACAAAGCAGCACTCCTAATATAGATTCATATTCCAAGCCAGGTTTACTGATTATTGACAACTAAAATGCAGTGTGAATGAAAATATCTGTGATGAGCTTTTACATCCACATGCATGCAAGTACCAGTTCAGGTGCAGAATGAGTCAGCACAGATTTCAAATGAATATTCGCATCACTTTGAATGCAGGTATTTTTCATGCAATTTCTCAACCCTCTGCAAGAGCTTTTAAAAATCAATAGTAAGTAAATTCCATCAGTGCTTCATGGTCATCAGAAAGCTTTTACTTTTGAGGATCTTTATCATAAGGGGGATGTGCTTTATCATTGCCATAATTAGCAAAGGATTGTGTGCTTGTTCACAAACTGCAGTGTCAGGATGACAGGGATCAGCTGGGCAATTTGTATGCAAATGGAGCAGGGTTTAGATTTGCTTGCACTGTACTGCTGTACGGCCAGGAAAAAAGCTGGTTAGTAAAATTCTCAAAGACAAACGTTAACTACGAAAAAGCAACATTTTTTTTCCATTCTAAAAATGGCTAACTTAGTGTCAGGTTAGGAATCTTTAAACGTTTCCATAATGTAGAATCATTTATTATTAGTTAATAATAACCTTTAAACATTGTCTTCAACCATACTCCAACTTGTATCTCATTTTTTAGGGAAATAAATAGAGTGTAGAACACAATGTGCTTTTTAGAGTGCTAAAATTTACATTTATCAGTCAGCCAGCTCAGGAAAAGCATTGCAGTGGGAGGTAAAGATTGATCCAGTGCTGTTTTGGTGGTGTATATGAAGTGGACAATGTTATCTCTATCCCCTAGTGAAGCAGTGTCAGAAAGTGATTCTTTAAAGCATACCCCAAAGCCTCAATATAACCCAATATCTGAAAGAGAATACTACTTCTTAATGATGTGACAAAATCTCACAATAACATACATTATCGAAGAATGAGTGATAGCATGCCAGGGAGGATGAATAAAAAAAGGTAGATTGCACTATAGGCAATATAGACTTATTCATTTATATATTCATATATATTAATACAATTAATCTGTTTTTCTTAGAAACTGCTCAATTAAAAAAAATCTCCACCTTGGGGTATTTTATTATCAATGTATTTACATATGTAAACTGGTGCTGGCAAGGAAAAGTAAAAGAGACACAATCATTTTGGAATTAGATTTGATGAAAATGAACTTTTTCACTTGACCTTCTTGATAGTCCTTACAGAATAATGTTGAAATGTCAAAATTTATGTGAAACATAAAACCAACAACAACAACAACAAAAAAAACCAAATAACAATGCAAGTCATGAATGCTCTCTATACATTTGTCGCAAATAAAAAATGCATGTTTCATGAATAATTCCACATGCACACATACAGAGACTCTCACTCATAATAAAACACATAACTTAATAATCTACACAGAGTACTTACATGACTCTATAGTATTGATAAACAGGGATAAGTGATGCTAGAATAATTAGATAAGTGTCTAGGACTGTGTGTGTCACGCTTAAATTTCTTTTTCCCCATGTAGATTATATAGATAAAAATGTTTAGACTTGAGGTAGTGTAAAAGGTAATAAATGTAAGAATGAAACAATGACAACATAACACTTGCAAAGTGAAGTCAACTTTGAGTTCTCAGTGATGAGCAAACAAACATAAGAGCACAAATAAATATGTGTAATTCCAGAAACAGATAAATTCACAGATTCATTGCAGTCTCATTCAAGATATAAACATGGAACCTACTGGGAGTAATAATTAATGACTGAGTTTTTAGCGTTCCCAGATTAAGTATTTCAAGTCTTGCAGGTTTCAGACTGTGTGCAGTACATTCAGCATTACAACATGTCTGCATAATCAATTAGAACAACCAATGCTCAGAAGGAAGGCCACTTGATAATTCTATGATTATGGCAAAAAAGCCTTTATTACTGTGTGTTTTTGTTCAAACCTCCGGTTGGGACAAAAATCAATTTTCTTCACAAATAGATAACACTATTAATGATACTGAATTAATGCCATGCAAGTGTGGTATATGCTTATTTATCATTATCATTCAGCATTCATCCTCAATCAGCACTTTATCCTGGGCAGAAATAAGTGGATTCGAATCCTATCCTGGGAAAATCAGGAATACACCATGGACAGGATATGCCAGTCCATCACAGTGTGTGGATTATGCAATATTTTCCAGTATATTAAAACAATCACAATGAAAACGTACAGTTGCAATTCTGGAAACACAAGCTTTGGCATTAAATAGACATAGATCACAATATCTCATTAACATATTAATCATCTTTTTGAGCCTATATATTTTCTTTGCAAGGAAAAAAAGCTGCAATGTAAAAATCTCTGTGCAGGTACAAAACCAAGCGTACAGTTTTATTGCTTAAGTACTGCACAAGTACACATACAAAGCACATATAAAATGATTGCAATACATTCTTTATCTTTATCTCTTTTGCAGTGGAAGTGAGGGGATTGTTCCCTGGTTGTTCAGGCTCTAAGGCAGTGCTGTTAAAAAAAGGAAAGGCCATAGATACTGAGCAATGTGCCTTGGTTAACAAGGAAGTATAGACAAGGGGACAGTCTAGTGAAACGGTCAGTGTATGTCTTAAAATGAGCATTGCTATGTGCATGTGTGCATGTGCGTGTGTGTGTGTTTGTGCAAGCATGTAGTTGTGTCCCAAACCTGATAAGTGAGATTTTTAGTAATTGTTCTTTCACCACAATGGTATGATAATTAGCTAGAAGTATGTTTGCATTTCTTTCCCAGCATAATTCCAAAATTCACCCTTAACTTTGTTATTACTGTATTGGTTTATTTTTATATTTGTATTTTTTGGAAACTGCTATTTGTTGCATATCCCTAAATAATGTCACCATTGTTAGTATTGCAAAATTGCTAAAGTAAGTTGGAAGACAAATTCAAATTATATTACACTCTCATTCAATTATCAGACACCTACAGTATGTATTCCTTCATTTGGCATCATGAGTTGAGAAGTAATCATTGCACTGTTATAAATACAAGTAGACAAACAGACAAAATCTTCTTAGCAATAAAAGTTATGTTCATTGATATATATTCTCCATTGATAAAAACATGGTCTGTACAATAGACAGGGCTATAATCCATTCTCATAAGTTTGATGGGAGTTTGGGGTGTAAGATTGGCGTCCCTGGAATGGAACTGCTTTGAGAACCAGGATCACTAGAAGGCCCAGTCTGAGTTTGGGACACTTTGGAAATCTGTCTTGACAGGGCCACATGACCAGGTATTGAACTACAGGGTTTAGTAACAGGGATTGGGTAAGATGTATGGCTGGACCCAGACACTGCTACCAAATGTGACTGTTCTGGGACATGTGGGCTTTGTCTTACTAGTTTAGGTCTCTCAAAGGGTCGTGGGGAAGGAAGCGATATGGAAATAGTGCTGAGGTCCTGAGAAGTGAGATCAACCAGAGACCCCACCCTCTCTTGTGATTGGGAAGGCAGAGGACAAAGGGTCTGAGGGGATAAAAGAGAGCTTTGGGATCCTGAGGTACTTGAGGGATTGCTATTGATGGGTGTGTGCTTCCTCTGCACCACTGGACTCTGGAATGTAGGGCTCCAGGCTGGTGGGGTGCTACAGGGGGAAGCATTTCTAGAACCATACTGAACAAGTGAAGCCAGAGCAGATGGTTCATTAGAGATCTGGAGAAGATGATCACTACTTTGATGATCCGGAGTCTGCAAATATTGGACATTTGGCCGTAAAAGATTTTCAGAAGAAAGTGGGGATCCAGTAGAGGGCGATGGAGTGGTTGTCCTAACTGGTGTGCTCACCTCCTGATTGCACCTAATTTGAGGAGTTTTGGGTTGTGTGGACTGCAGTTGTGTCAATATAGGGCTAATGGAGTGGGCTATCAGAGGAGTAAGAGTAGAGGCAGAGGGAATGGCAAATTTAGCCAAATCTTTTCCCACCGACACTTGTTGGAAGAAGCCAGGCAATGGAGTAGTACAGCTGGAGAAGGAAGCATGTGGAATCTGAGGTTGGGGATGGAGCTGAGCCACACTGGAGAATCCAGAACCACAGGTACTCAGAGGTCTTTGCGAGAACGTGGTGGCCTCACTGATGCTGGATGTGATGGTGGTGATGGTGGTTGTTGTGGAAGATGGCAACGAACTGGAGGCAGACGGCAAAGGAGGTGAGGATGACGTTGCAGAAAACTTGGCTCTCAGTGAATCCAAAATAGGCGTCTCCACTTCAGAGCCAAACTGAGAACTTGCTCCAGAGGATGAGCTTCCTAATCCAGTAACACCAGAAACCACTGGGAACCTTTTAAAATGTCCTGTTGGATCCTTTAGTGAACCCAACATGGGTACCGGAGGCCGGAAAAGTGTATGGGGCAGATGTGGGTGGCGGGTAAGTGCAATGGCCACAGAGGTAGTGGCTGCAGCAGCCTGCAGTGGAGCCTGGATGAGAGGAGCCCAGATAACTGGTGTGTTAGAAGAATGAGCTGGGGTTGTGTGAGGACCTGGTGAGTGGGTCTGCATTAGGTGGGCAAAGTGAGCCATGTCCCTATCATGCTGTACAATCTGCTGGATGATTTCATTCTCCTGAAAGTTCAGCACACCTGAGTTGAGATCTCGCTGCACTTTGTGCTGGAGAACAGAATTTTTCTTTCCTATAATTATAAATGAGAAAGAAATATAATACTTAGACAACCATTTATAACTTACATTATATGATATTAAATATTTTCTTCAAATGTCAAGTATTTTTGTGACCTATAGCTCAATATAAATATCGATAGCTGAAACAAATGGGCAAAAAATACATGTGCAATAGTATTAATGCATCTCATATATTTGCATTCATGTTTGCATATTTTTTTTTTTCATTTTGCAGTTACCTACCTATGAAGGAATGACAAAAGACACAAAACCAAATTTGCTTTAAGCAGCCATTAAATTAACAACTCAACAAACTATGCAACTTGTGGCCTTTGTTTAACTAAGCTGGTGTTTATTGCAGATTACTCAAATGCCACATGAATGATAGCTCTCACCAATGCGGTCTAGACGATCAAGGGCTACTGTCTCAAAAGCCTGACGCATCATTGGATATTCTTCCAGCACTTCATTAAAGTTGTCCACAGATAGAGAGTACAGTCGGCAATATGTCTCTGCTCTCACACTAGCTGTTCTTCTGCCCCGAGTCAGCAAACAAATCTCTGTAGAGAGCATTAAAGCCTGTATTAACATCAGTAACATCATGGCATATGCATTTGGCATGGCATATTATTGCATTTGTACTATTATAACTCTCAAAATTTTTAATTTGTGTCATTTTCATTATGTCTTTATAGGAGGTATACATATATAGAATATGTTTTACGCTGTGGAAAATGTAAATAATAACAGAATGCAATAATCTGCAAATATAGTATGCCTATCTCATTTCACATTAGAACATAGAAAACACATCAAATGTTTACCATTTTAAGGAAAAAATAAGGTAATTTTGATTATGATAGAAGTAACACGTCTTGAAAAAGTTAGGACAGGGTCATGTCCACTGTGTAGAATCTTCTCTTCTTTTAACAACAGTCTATATTATTCGGTGAACTGAGGAGACCAGTTGCTGGACTTGTAGGAGAGAAATGTTGTCCTAATGCACTAATGCACTCCCATCCCATTAGAGATGCTGACTTTTGAGCTGAGTGGTGATAACAAACCAGATAGTCCCTCTCCTCTTTAGTATAGAAGACCCAGCATCCATGGCTTTCAAAAAGTCTGACAACAGAACAGTTTTCACTTTGCCTCAGTCCATTTTAAATTAGCGTTGGCGTATAGGAAACAGCAGCGTTTCTGTATCATGTTTACTCATGGCTTCTTCTTTGCATGATGAAGCATTAACCTGCATTTGGATAACAAAGGAAATTGTGTGCCCAGACAATGATTTCTGTAGGTGTTTCTGAACCCATTCAGTGATTTCCATTACAGAATCATATTTGTTTTTAATGCAGTACTGCCTAAGGCCCCTGAAAATCACAGTTACTGTATCATGTAACTGACCTGATGCCAATTAAAATAATTAGTTGCAAGTTCACCCTAACCCTGTATATTTTATGAATAAAAAATTGGCTTATGAGATCTACAAATACATTTTTGAAAATGGGATTGTAATTTATGTCTTAGGCAGCTGAAGAATTTACAGAGTAAGAATTTCATTGTATGATGTAATAGACTGTTTCTGGTACATACCTGTATGATAATTAACTCTTGAATCTTGATTTTCAATAATAAACAGTTATATAATGTGTGATATTCACTTGGAGTTCATAGCTTAGTTATGTTACAGAAAGTATCATGGATTAAAGATCTTTAAAACTGAAAAAGTATGGGAAGGATTTAAAGTGTGGGAACGAAAGCCAGCATCAGTAGTGCCCTTACATAAAATAAAAATATGCATGTAATTTGCATGTAATTTGTAAAGCCTGTATAAGCCACTACATGTGATCACAAAATGTACATTACATTATACTACCAGTGGTGTTGGTGATTGGTACAAGTTGTACATTTATAAGCAAAATACTAAACCATAAATATAGTGCCTTTGGCCCTTCATCACACTGGACCCAAATAGAATGGGCATGTTTGGATAATATAGAGCAGCAGAAATGGCCCAAGGGATTACACTCTCTCTCCATCCATCAAAGCCATAGTCATAAACAACGAGATAGAGGCCACTCAATCTGAGCTCATACACTGACTATCACACATAGATGGCAGGAGAGAGACACAAAAAGAAACAGAACTGAGACAAAGGGGAATAATATGAGAATGAAGAGAATGAGAAAAAAAGTCAAGATGATGATGAAAAAGCATGAGGCACAGCGAGAAAATTCTCATTTCTCATGTTCTCTCTTTTCATGCACAAGGCATATGGGGAGAGATTATAAGTAGCTTGTTCAGATAAGTCTATGCAGAAAATTTATTTTTTTTTACTTTTAAATCTATAGTTTGCTAATGTTCAAGGAAGTTAATGCTATAAATAAGACAACTGTAAATTTTCTGAACAGGTTGGCTGAATCAAAAAAATACCAAATAATGGTCCTTCACATTTTAGTCAACAGTCATTAAAAATAACTGGTGCTTTTTTATACCTTAACTGAAATTGGTTATTTATCTGAATTTTTTTTAAAACAACCAATAACAATAACAAATCATGAGATACAATGCTATTGCTCCAGTAAAACACGAGATAACAGGTCTTCACACCATCTAACATTATCAGCCCTCCATTATTTTCCTTTCACTTCTCTGTTCACCTATTATTTGAAAGTCGTGGCAAAGTCCCACTGAGCAGCAGTCGAGCAAAATTAATTTCATGAATGGCTAACTGATGCCTCGTGAGGAATTTCCCAAGGATCCAGAAATGTGCTCATTCACTACCCCTGATCTCCCAGAGGATCAGCTGATAACACTGTTGAAACAGTGCACCGCCTGTCGGCACAGTTAAGCTTATTACAAATACTGCAGCTAAAAACAGCCCATCTTAGTTGAAGAAAGCCACAACAAAATTGTTATGCATAATACATAGTATGTTGGATCTTGCAGTATTTCACTGGAATGCATCATTAGGGGAGCCTGGCCTGTGGTCCTGATATTTCTTCAAAACTTGCTAGGATTTGATGTGTTTGATCACCTGAATGTGGTGTATAAAGCACAGCTGTGCAATAAATAGATCTTCATTCATCATTTAGGAATGCTGTAATGGGTTAAAATAGCTACAGTCCCGTTGCAAGCAAAATTCTGCTGGGTAGTTATACATTAAAGCCACTTAAAATAAAATCAGAAGACAGTATATATAACTGTATATAATTTCCTGATATTAACATCTAGATGTGTTAAATAACATAGATCAGGACACCTGTAGTGGCAGACCACCCACATCATTAGTGAACAAAATATATAGGAACAGTTAATATTAAAGTAAATAAATTTTGGTTTTCATATTGTCAAAGATGACCCCCCTAAAGCCAAGCCAAGCATACCAGAACTCATGAAGAGAACACAGGTTTGTATTGCTGTCACAATTCCCCCTTTTTATTATGTATTTACATAGCCATGTGAATCTTTGTTTTTATTTATGCTGTGTCCTACCCCTGTCCTGTAACTGGCTGTTTGCGTCGTGTGTCTTTATTGCCTGCACCTGTTTCTGTTTACCACTGTGTCTGGTTTGTGTTTAAATACCCCGATGTTTTAATTGCGATTTTGCTAAGTATTGTTCTTTGTTTGCCACCTGAGTAGAGAGTTACTAAGAGTCATCACTGTGCAAGATTCTGTATCCTGACGATACCACAGCAACAACAAAAAAGAAGAAATAAATGTAAACTTTGTCAACATTAGCCATTAGTGGGGCATCTGCTATCTCATGTACACAGAGAAGGGCGTTATTGCTCTCTGTCATATGATGCAGTCAGTGGTTTGGTGTGTTTGAGAGAGTGCAATGTGCCAACATTGAGACTCTAAGAATTAGACAAACTTGGTAGAAGAAAGATTTTATAGTTTATAACATTAGTTTAACAAGTATTTATTCATATATATGCTTCAATAATAATTTAGTTTAATAGTTGAATCAAACAATTAAATTAAAAAATTTTAAATCTAAAAATAAATTTTGGTCTCTGGTTTATATGAATATATATAAATTACATTATACATGGTTTTATGTTTATAGCTGAGTGCACTTAGTTTGGATTTAATATGTAATTGTTGTGCACATCAGAATTCATACCTCATAATTTAATACCGCTTTAAACACTGCTCAGACAGGTACGAGGTACTTCTTAGTTATACAGTAATCTTACCTTAAACAGAAGTAAATGATTTTTGCATATATATATATATATATATATATATATATATATATATATATATATATATATATACAGTACAGACCAAAAGTTTGGACACACCTTCTCATTCAAAGAGTTTTCTTTATTTTCATGACTATGAAATTTGTAGAGTCACACTGAAGGCATCAAGGGCTATTTGACCAAGAAGGAGAGTGATGGGGTGCTGCGCCAGATGACCTGGCCTCCACAGTCACCGGACCAGAACCCAATCGAGATGGTTTAGGGGTGAGCTGGACCGCAGAGTGAAGGCAAAAGGGCCAACAAGTGCCAAGCATCTCTCGGGGAACTCCTTCAAGACTGTTGGAAGACCATTTCAGGTGACTACCTCTTGAAGCTCATCAAGAGAATGCCAAGAGTGTGCAAAGCAGTAATCAAAGCAAAAGGTGGCTACTTTGAAGAACCTAGAATATGACATTGTTTCACACTTTTTTGTTATCTATATAATTCCATATATAATTCCACATGTGTTAATTCATAGTTTTGATGCCTTCAGTTTGAATCTACAATTTAGAAATTAATAAAGAAACAATAAAGAAAAATCTTTGAATGAGAAGGTGTGTCCAAACTTTTGGTCTGTACTATATATATATATATATATATATATATATATATATATATATATATATATATAAAACCAGTATGGTAACAAGCTATGATAAGTCTGTTACATCTATAGACATAATGAAAACTTTTAATTCGTTCTCTTATGGGTTCTCTGGCTTCACTTGTTGCATGTATGGTTTGAATATGTATGTGACTGTGTGTATATGGTCCCATGTGATTTACTGGTGAACAATCGGGGAATTCCTGCTTTGCACCCAGTGTTGCCAAGATAGGCTTTATATATCAAGTTCAATTGGTAACTGAACATGACAGTGTTTTTACCCTAAATGAGTTCTGTATGGTATTTCAATAGAGAGTGAGGAGGTGTGAATTGAACGCAGTATCTGTGAGTGTATAAATATGCCTTGCTTGGCGAGCTTCCCTTCTTTTCTGCTATACTTCTGTAGTGCTTTGTATAGGATGGCAGCCAAGTGAAGTTGAGTGGATTTCTGATGGCTTTCTGAAGTTGACAAGAGATGGCAAATAAATGTAATTATGACAACTATAGCCATTAATGGCTATCATCTTTGATATATTTGCGATATAGCAATGCCAAAAATCTCACATGATTACTGAACCTATTAATATAAGTAAAACGTAAATGAAAAATCTTGACACCTTTATATAAAAACCTGTAAATAACTTAAATGACTGTCAACTTTGAAATTGCCTCTTTTCTAAATTAATAAATGTCAAATACCATATAAAAGGAAATCCCAAATGTTTTAATATTAGTTAAACATATTCTTCACCCTTGAAAATATTGCAATATATAAATGAAATGTTTTTTTTTTACTTGCAATGTGTAGCACTGCATTTGCCTAAAAGCTCACATAATAAGAAGTAGGAAACACCTTATATTTTATTGTTTTATATATATATAAGTTTCTCTCTTAGAGCCAGAGATGTTGCATATATAAACAGACAGAACAGTCATGTGTATGCATATATACACATGACTGTTCTGTCTGTTTATATATGCAACAAAATAAGTAAAAGGTAAAAACATTTTCCTAAAATACAAAAAAAAACAACATTTAACAGTGAATTACTGGAAGAAAGTTCTGTATGAGTCTAAATTTGAAACTTATGTAAGATGAAGAACAGGAGGGAGGATGTTAAGAAATATCCAACTAGTGAAGAACACATTTGGTAAGTTTTACAAGAGACATGTCAAAGTATTTCAGCTGAATGTTTAAAGAAACTAATTGTCTGGATGCCAAAAGTGTGTAAAGCTGTTATTAATGATAAGAGAGGATTTTTCAATAAAAATAAAATTGCATACATCTTTATACATTTACATTTTCTTGTTTGTTGCATATTAGCAAAAGGATGTATGTGTCGCTCAAAAATAATAAGAGACTAGGTGTTTCCAAACTTTTGACAGGCACTCATTAGCTTGTTAACATCATATCATTATGTGCAGTTTTGTTCTGTCTCCAACATATAAGCAATCTGTGTCATGTTGATTACAAATAAATGTCAGCTTACCTCCAAAGTACGACCCATCTGAAAGCTTTGTCTCTTTACTGCCCTTGGTCAGAACTGTCAGCACCCCATGTTGGATGAAATACATTTTCTTTCCTATAGTGCCTTCCCGAATGATATAGTCTCCTGGCTGGAAGACTTCAAAGCGTAACTTGGTAAGCATGGCGGTTACAAAATTGGGGTCTGCATTAGCAAACAAGGGCATAGTGGCCACCAGCTTTCGACAGTTGAAACTGATGATCTCCTTTGTTTGAAACGAGAACATAAAGAAAAAGAAAAAAGGAAAATAAATACATTTGAAGTATATTAGTCACCGAAGGCAAACAGTTATCAATTTTCTCCTACATTAACACAGATTAAGAAAGGTTTATTAATTTGTGGCTAACCTCTCGAAGTGGCTCATTCAGCTCTCCAAGGATGCTCTCTTCATCAAACATCTTGCCCTGATAACGGTGCTCATAGTAGTCATGGATCCTCTGGCGCATATCAGCAGGTAGCTTGTGGAAGGACATGTACTGCTCCACTTGTTTATACTGCAGGGATGTAGGCCAAAAAAAATGCCAGTGTCAAACAAAACAGCATCTGAATAAATGAAACAAAATCTTTCAATGGACCATAAAACTAACTAATAATTTATTTTTTAAAGTTTACATTACAAGTAATGCCTTACACTTAATAAATGCAACAAGTTTTTTTAAAGTGTAGGAAACAAGCTAGAGGTTTATATTGTTTTACATAAAGCAGTGTTTTTTTTATATTATATAACAACAAAAAAAAAACAACCATCTATCATTTATATCTGTCTCCCTGCTTGCTTCTTTAACTTCTACAAAGGACCTATGATGTTGTGGTGTTTTTTTTAACTGTCTAGTTGTTTGATTCTTTAAACAATAGAGATTGTTTTCAGACCTGAAATATTCCTGCCCCTTTCTGCACATTGTCTTCCTCCTCACTGTGCCCTTCTTTCCTGGCCATTTGATCACTTTCTTTCCTATAGGCTCCCTCCTCAGAAAAATTAATGTTCCTTTTTTCTTTCATGCCCCCTCTTTCTGTTTCATAAGCTTTCTCTACACGATGCCTCCACCCCCGACAATTATTCTCTCTCTCTCTCTTCTCATGAACTCCTCCTTAACTGCAGTGGTTTTACGGTGCCCTTCATTTCATGCTATTGCTCCATGCTGCCATGTCAGCTGTGTCTGCTTTCAAGAGTGCTGAATGCAGCTTTGCTGCTTCCCTCTGTACTGCTGCTGATATTCCAATATGAATATTAACATATTCAAGGACACAAGACAAAGCCAGCAGGGATGACTTGAGACAACGGGAAATAATGTCAGACAGTGCTGTTGAGCTGGACTCTCAAGACCAGAGGGGGGTAGTAAAGCCACCTACAAAACTGTCAAGATAAAGTAGGCTAAGTATGACTCACAGCATCAGGGAAAAAAGTGTCATTGGAATTCGTCCTTTTCAAGACTAGGAGTAATGCTGTTGTCAGCAGGTTGCTGCTAATAACAATGCCATCAAGGAAACTTATCTAATCAAAGGATGAAAAGTCTGGATAAAATAAATAATGAAAAAAACATTTACATTTGCTAATTAGAAAACCATTAGCATTCTCCTATTTTTCTTATGCTTTCAGTCCTGTAAAGAATAAACTGTACACTTGTAATCCAGGATCAAAGCACAATGCATACAATAACCATACAAAGCATTTCTTTGCCTTCTGCATATAATGAAATAAATCAATTCTTAAGATACACAGTAATATGTTGCTTTATAGGTCAGCTTGGGCTCTCTGGTTTATATAGAAGGAAGCTGCCATTCCATCAATAAAACTATCCTGTGTCAACAAGGCATGTTGCCATAGAAACTGCTGGGGATGGGGTGGAGCAGGGGGAACCTTAGACTCAAGTCTTTTGACACAGCAGAGGTCAAAGATCTTCGGTCTCCATCTTATTAAAAATGGCAACAGTTTAATTACCACTCGAAAGGTTCTTTGGTGTAGAAGATAAAATAGTGTCTATTGAACAGCATGGCATACAGGAAGTGCTGTTATATAAAATGGTTTATCGATTTACTGGCTACACATAGTATATCTAATATATAGGTAATTACACAATTGTGCCTTTTGTGCTAACTACTAAACATAGCATTAGTGTTTTGCTTGTGTTATATTTTTCATTGAATAATTTATTCAGAGAAGCCCATCAGTATTTTCTATACACCTCACACTAACCTTCTCCTGGTATTGCCTTCGAGATGAGTCTAGTGATTGAATAAGGGCAGTAGCATGACCCACAAACATGGCATAGCAGGTGGCACCCACAATCATGCTGAGGATGGTCAGCCACACATCTGTCATGCCCACGGGTGGGTGCATGCCATACCCAATGCACAGCATGTGGCTCATAGCCTTAAACAGGGCATAGGAATACTGCTGACCCCAGGTATCATTCTGCAGTGAAAGAGAGTGGGGGGGACAGTCCAAGAAAGACAGAGAGAGTGTGGGAGAGAGAGAAAGAGAGAGAGAGAGAGGGAGAGAGAGAGGGAGAGAAAGAAAGACATATGTCGGTGAAGGAAAGAAAGACACACATATGAAAGAAGACACAAAGAATAAAACACATCATGCACATCATTTTGCATGTGAAACTTGTGAAATCTTACAGGCAGAGGTATATGAAAAGGAACCATCAAGAAATATATATATTTCATAATAAATCATTTAAAAATGATGCAAAAATAGTAAATAAAGAATGAATTCCTTACAGCTGCCTAAAGTGGAACAGATACTTGATTTTAATGAAAGCTAAAAAGTATAACCATCTTTGAGATTCTATAAAATTTCATGTGTAATGCTGGTTGAGAAATATTGCAATATAATATTATTGTATCAATATTATATATTGATTTGCTATTTTATTTATCTTTTAAAGTCTATGTTTTGAAATGATCTACCCTACGTATTTCATATGGTAGATCAGTGTTTGTTTGCTATTTTGGTTGATAACTGTCAAAACCATTTGCAATCAACAGCTGGATTGTCATTTTTCTCGTTTGTGTGCTTTTCTTTATAATACTACAATATATTGTAATACAATAAATGCATCAGCCATTAAAATTACATTTACCATTTGCCATTTAAACTGTAAAATTCTACTGATGAACACAAACAGTTTTCCAGATCAATAAACAACTTACACTAGCAAAACATTAAAAATATTTTTAACATTAAATTTTGATAATGATTAAATATGATAATTATATCAGAAAACTAATTGAAGATAATATGGATGACTAATGAAACAATTATTTGTTGGTTTGTGCTTACCACCATTTTGTTTATAGAGACCCAGCAGTCAGCAGGAAAGTCCTGAAGCATGGGCACAAGGAACTGCAGACAGCCGTCCCAGTGGCACAGCAACAACATCATACCAATAAGGTTCACTATACGCACCATAGCGCTAGCCAGGTCATAGGTCATGTGGAAAATCTGGGGAAGAACCGGAAGAATGGGACAGATATTGTTATTCTGACAGCAGCATACTGTACAGGTCCCATTTAAGACCTAATCCAAGTTCAGTTATGGGCCACATTGCTGTTAAACTGGTTTAGGTTAGCCAATTGCCATTGATGTCACATTACATAATGCTCCATATATCCTTGCTGTTATTGTTAATTGTGTGAGAGATCTGTGATATCAAGGAAAAAAATGTTTTTTATAGTTAAAGCTTTTTTTGGGAAATCCACAGTGATACAATACCCTCAGTCCATTATACATAGATTTGATGAGACTGATTGGCTTTTGCAGTTAAAATAACATAATGCTGGTAACGCTGTGTCTCTTTGATTCTTCTTTACACTAATTTTCTTCACATTTGCTCCCCAATGTGATCACCTTCCAATTCCTACTCACCAGCCAGCTATCATAAATCAACTACCAAGGCCAACATGTGAAGCCAGCCAAACACATTATTTCAAACTCTGTGCTATCTACATTGTTCCAAATTGATCAGCTGAGAGAAGCGGTTGAATAGAGGAGAACAAATATAATGCCAGTGTGCTCTCTTCATATACACTGTATGGATGAAAGTATTGGTATAAATGACAATTTCAGTCTTTGGATGCTGTAACATTGAATTTTCTTTTTACTTGAACTAGGAGAACCAAACAGGTTCCAGCATGATAATCCATGAAGATATGGTTGACATACGTTGGAGTGAAAGATCTTGAGTAGCCTGCTATAGAACTCTAAACTAACCACTACTGAACCCTTTGTATGAATTGGAATAATAACTGCACCCCAGGCATCCACACCCTGACTTTAGTACCTGACTTTACAAATCTCCACACCCACACTCCAAAATCTAGTGGAATATCTTCCTGTAAGAGTAAAAGTTATTATAACACAAATGGGGACAAATATGATTAAACACAGCTAACATCTGATTACAGTTACAGTTATAGTTACAAAAGCACTGTATTCAGACAGTTAATGTGTCAGCTGTGCAGACATACCTCCTCCCACTGATGAATGTATCTGATGAGCCGCGACAGTCGCAGCAACCTGAGCAAACTCAGAATCTTAGTAAAGCGAACAATCCTCAAAGCTCTGGCTGTCTTGTAGAAGTCTGAGTCAATCCGTGTTTCAACAATGAGGAAGATGTAATCCACAGGGATGGAGGAGATAAAGTCCACGGCAAACCAGCTGCGCAGGTACCTCACCTTTATCTGCTGTGGGTCCAGGATGATCTCTGTGCTGTCCTCCTTCACAATGCCAGTTCGGAAGTTTAGAACAAGGTCCACTAAAAAGAAGGTATCAGAGACCACGTTGAAAACAATCCATGCTGGTGTATGTTCATCTTTAAAAAAAGTGATGCCCACTGGGATGATGATTAGATTTCCAACCATCAAAAGCAGCATTATCAGGTCCCAATAGAACCTGTTTTGGACAAAGAGAGCACAAATCACCGACTATATACACTAAAATGAATAGGTTTATTTTATAGTAACAGGTACAAAACCATTGATAAAGCTTTTTGAAACAATCATAAAATATAGTATTTTAAATATTTCATTGTGGTATCTATAAATGGATCTATGTTTGATGCATATGTAAATGGAGCATATTTACACTGAACATAGCACCACATGCAAGACTGCCCTTTTATCATTAAAACAGATGCTGCAGGGTAAAACTGTTACACAGAAGACAATATAATTGTTGTCTCCAGCTTTAATTAGCATACAGGCCTGCAAGATTTTAAGCTATTTGGTTTCGTCAGTTCATAAGTCACAAACCAGTAATCATCCCAAGAGATTTTATTTCTGCATCAGCCTCGTTATGATAATAATAAGCATGTTATAATAATAAAAGAGGAGAATGTCAGTTCTTCTTCACATATACAAGTTTTAAATGTATATATGTATATGTATTGTATGTATAATATATTTTAATCCAAAGCTATAGTACTGTAATTAAGCAGACACTGATCACACAGATGGTTCATACACTTAATAAACCAGTACAGTTTGCTGCTCATCTTTTTAATAGTTATTTTTTTATTTACACAAGTCAAATTTGCAAAAATTCTTGGCAGAAAAAAGACATGGATAAACATGTCTTTTTTCTGCCAAGCATTCATGTAAACATACATATATTGATACAGCATTCATGTAAAGCGTAACAATATACGTTTTTTTCTACAATAAATGTATAAATATGAAATCTGGGACATCTTATCCACTTTATAGTGGTAAGGAAATTAATATTACACAAAGCTTAAAAGAAATACTAAACAATTAGTACAATCAGCTGTGATTTACCTGTTTAATATTACTGTATTCAATTTCCAAACTTTTGGCATTTCTCTTGCATAAAAGAAGCTTTGGTGGCCAAGAGCAAAGCATCAGCCATCATTTGGTGGCCCAAGAACAAAGCATACACAGTGTCACTACAGCTGTCAGATTATTTTCAGTTTCCAGATTATACAGGATTTACCACTGACACTTGCATTTTGACAGATGTTTAAATGGGCTGGACAGTGAATATAAAAAGACCAGCTTATACAGTAATTGCACAGGCAAATTCTTTGGTTATTCTAGACTGACAACATAATGCCAAATTTATCACTTAACAATCCAAAAAGGTGCACACAGAACATGTCCCTCCCTTTCACATCCTACACCTATAATGCATGGCTCAATTTAAATACATGCAAATGATTTCCATGGGTGTTGTGATGAGGCCATATAGTGCATAAATGGCAATATATTGATAGTATAGTGTGTTAATTACTATTTAATATAATTTTTTAATGCTTTTATTGTCTTTTGGTTTGTGAGAATTGACTGCATACAAAAATGGTCGGAATAGATCTTAAAAAAATTATGTAGGTTTCTTGAATCATTTTGTCCTTCGGCCTTTAACTGATCCATATTAAGTGAACGTGTAGTAGTTTTAGTACTAAATCAAGATTTGAAAACACAAAATCCTAAATATTTAAATCAAAACCTTTATTTTAAATGATTTTCATTAATTAAATACATTATATGAATTAATTACAGTATTTGAACATTCATTTTATTAGCCACCATTTATAAAGCAAAAATGCAACTACTGTCTAATAGACATGTTATGTTTTCTAATACAGAACTTCATGCCAAATGATAATGCTTATTTTTTTTTTATATTAAGTGAAATGTTAAATTGCACAAGTGATGGATAAGGGACAGAACCAAGATATTAAACATTCCATTTGCTGCATTTTTTTCCAATAAGTATTTAGGAGAATTCATGCTTCTCACGCAGTCTTAAAAGCAAGCGTCTGTTATTGAGTCCTCCCCTCTGCCCCTGCATAAATCATCTGATGAACCATCACTTTGATTAATGATGTATCTCTTAGAGAACACACACACAATTCCTAGCTATGATCTTTTATTTTCAGTTAACACTTCCATCACCCCTTCAGGCTATGTAAAGTGAGTAATAAGAATTCAAAGTCAAGGGAGCTTGCCAACATAATTTGTACATTTAAACAAATAAAAAATATATTGAAACAATGTTATTCACTGGACTATTTATAGCATTTTGGTATGCCACTAAAAAAGAAGCAGCACACTGGTAATACTTTAATACTGTCATAGTTTTGGTTTGCTGTATTAACATAAATCATGCAATTCACAGCTCAAGTTATTTATTTGTATATTTTCATATTCTTTTTTTTCAGTCTTGTAGTAAGCACAGAATGTCTTTCTTAAGCTATTTTGCATAAAATATTGGCTCATGTTGGCAATGCAAGTTTGTTCCACCTTCATAACCACAGAGAACATTATTGACATGTCTGCAACACACTACAAATGCTATGCTATTTCGTCATGCCTGATAGAAAATGGCAAGAAGTTGAATTTGTGCTCAACTGTTAATCCACACAAACCTTGTCAAAAACACAAATTTCCGATTATTTAAACACACTGCTTTACCTCAAGCTCATTAGGAAAATCAACATAACATATAAGTCTGCATTAGGACACTAAGCCTATTTACACAAGTCAGAAATACGTGAATACGATTTTTGCAAACTGGAATATATCACCAGCGCTTACTTCAAATTTTCACATGAACAAAAGCTTTTTTTTATGCATTCCATTTTCCATCTGCATGACTTTCACTGTGATGGCAGATTTCACTGACAGAGAATAAGGCTTTTAAATATATTTAAACACATTCTTGAAAGTATCAAAGCCTAGTCATTAAATATTTAGCACTAAAATAGATGATATCCCCTAATCCTGTAAAGTTTACACTACAGAGCCAATTGACCAAATAAATAACTGGCCATATAACAGTATATTACAATATTACAAGTATATTACACAGAGATATAATCACTTCCAATAGGAAAATAATGCAACTAGGCTTCAGCATTAAATAGAGATATACAAACTGTCAAATACTCTGGTGTTGAAAAAAACACATTATAAATCCTAGAACATGGACCCAGCTCTAAAGCCTTTGTGATAATCAGCCTTCTCTTGTTAATCTGCCAAAAATGCACTCTCATTCTCCAATTTTATCTGGTACTGCTGAGAATTTTATGGGCCCTAATTGTCTTTGCCAATACCCATGCCAGCACGTGTGATGAGTTCTCTTGGGACTGTCCTCACTTTTTTGCCAGCACCAGTCATCAGCTCTGTCAACCACATGTTTAGCACACAGCTGAAACCCAACAACCTGTTCACACACAATAATATTCTAGTAGTTTTAACCTGTCAACAGTGCATACGTGCCATGTACCATTTTTGCATAAACCAGGTAATGAAATCAGTTAATAGGCCTTCTTGCGAAAAGCACATCTATCCCACTCAACATGGAAACACTGAAAGGTCATGTGGGGAAAAAAGGAGTCAGAAGACTGAAAATGTAAAATGGTAATCTATGAACATGCTGGATAACACTACAAACTAAAAACCAAGGTTAAAAGTAAAAAATGTCATATTCAGAGTATGTTATTTATAAACTCTATTCCTGCTAAAGTAGCAAATAATAAATCCTGACAGAAATGTCCCTTTAAGTCTCCTCTGTAAAACGATACAACAAAAAATACATCTATTCCCGATCACAACTAGCAGTTTAAAGGATTGCTCTCTGTGTGCCTCTTAGAGTGATCCTTTAAGTGGTCTCTGTAGATCCCTACAACTAAAGAATTTCTCTCAGAATATTGGGAAAACATGTGTTTCAAATCGATATGGTAGCTAATAAGACTGTATTCAAACCATACAAGTTCAACTGTGATATTTTCATCAGCATCTGTCCAACCCCAAATATGATGCACAATAAAAACTTTACAAAAAATAAAACAAATAGACATGTGCTTTTTTTTTATTAACATCACACGATCAGTGATCTAGTTTAGGCTGTCTATTGCAACAGTGCTAAGGCTATGTGGTCCACTTCAATCAACTGACTGTTACAATTACCGCCAACCACACAAGGAGAGATCCATTAAATAAATTGTGCTGTCATAATCTCTTTGGATGTTCACTTCTAATAACACCTGAGGTACAGCAAACCTATTTTGATTACACTGTTTCTAGGGTTCATAGACATTGTTAGCACAATTATGGACACTCATAATACACTAAAGGGAATTGAACGTTTGCATCTTTATT
This sequence comes from Silurus meridionalis, assembly GCF_014805685.1. Classification (NCBI taxonomy): domain Eukaryota; kingdom Metazoa; phylum Chordata; class Actinopteri; order Siluriformes; family Siluridae; genus Silurus; species Silurus meridionalis. The sequence continues at coordinate 9,332,687 of NC_060893.1, read as the reverse complement.
ACTGTTTGGTCCAGTTTTAAACATGGTATTGATGGATTTTCCCTAAGCCACTCTATCCTGAGCCAAAGAATAATCTCTATATTTTCAACATGGGAAGTTGATGCTTTTGCCAAACCTCTGGAAGCCAATGGCAGATTTGTTTATATATTTGTAAGTCCAAGCTAATAGATTTTCTTAATAGGCCTGTGTTGAAAATATAGAGACTATTTTTTGGCTTCCAGGGGTTTGGCAGAAGTTGATGCTTCAGGGCTTTTCTCCCCTATTACTAGCTCGTTGAAGGACAAGCAGTGTGCCAGTCATTTCTGCAATGGGTATTTACTGAGGTTTTTCTTTGAGAGCATCAACAAATTCATTTTGTCCGCACAAATTAAGTTCAACGCAAACCATCACATTGGACAAAAGTAAAAAATAAATGAAAGGCTGATAGGTATAAATAAAACAACTGTCAAAAGGTGCACACGTGTGACGTGTAGACATCTGGAAAAGAGCGGTCCTAGTGTTGATAGTGATTTATACAGGAACAGACAGACAGGCGGCTGAGTTGCGACTCAGAGAACACACTTCTATGCTGAATCCTTACCTGAAGTCGCTGTACGGGTGAATGATCCACGAGCCGGCTGTCTTGACTCGCTCCTGCTCGCGCTCCACCGCCTTCTCGCTGCCAAACATTCGGAGAGAAAACTTGTTTAGTCCGGGCTGCAGCATGGCGCCCAGCTGCCGGTGCACGAAGCCGTCGTCAGGCGCCAGCTGCTCGATGCCCTCCAACTTGATGAAAGTCGCGTGCTCGTCAGAGGCCGCGCGCTGGCTCTCCGCGCCACCGCCGGAGCCGCCGCCGTGCGCGCCCTCCTCCTCGGCCGCCCCATCTTCCTCTGGATTTCCGTCTCCTCCAGCGCCGTCTTCGTCTTCTTCTTCGGCGATAAGGCGCTTCTGCTCGGGCGCTTCGGCGTCCGCGCCGTGGCGGCTGGTGACGGACGACAGGCTGCCTTTGAACCTCCGGCAGTCGCCGTTCGCGTTGCCTCTGAGCGCGCTGAGCGCGTCTGGCTCACCGCTCGCGGCCTCGGGAGAGACTGAAGGCGCCAGCGACTTCATGCGTACGCTCTTCCTCCGCGCGTCCGCGTCGACTTCATCCGGTTTCTGTCCGATTTGATGTGGCAAGCTGTAGAGACGCTTGCGCATGGAAGAATGCAGCCTGTCCATATTGGTTTGGCGCACGAAGAGACGGTGGGCACGAGCGAGACAACGATTCGTGGTCAGAGTTAGATAAGGGCAAACGCGTGCATAGCCCGTAAGTATCCGACGACAGACGCGTTTCTGTGCGACGCAGACGCCTGGCCACAAGGAATAAACCGCAAATCAGTGTAATTGACTCCCGCTGCAGCTGTAGCACCGTGTAACATTCCCAGGTAACGGGTATGTGAGAGCAGAATGCTCAGAGAGGTCTCGGGATGCTGGATCCCCTGACGTATCGGAGGGATGAGGAAATCTGACGAGCGTTTCAATGACAAAGCGCCGCGTGTTCCCAAGTGTTCCGTAAAGGGCAGATTTGAAGCTCAAAAACGCGAACGTGCATGCAAACGAACGCCATCGCCAATCCAAATATTGTTTCTTCTTGTTGTGTGAACACACACGAGGACAAAATAAATCTGTCACGTTGCCACAGCAAATAAGCTCGAACCACCTAAACCAAACAGTGGAGGAGGGGTGTTACAAAAACGCAACAGAATCGTGTAGGCTATTCATTTGCTGATGCTGGGACTATGGCATACTGCACATGGTGGGAAGACAGAATAAAAACACACTACGTGCCAGACGTTAGGTGATCACACAGGGTTTAGGGGGGAAATTAACCTAAAGGTCTCCATTAGCGTTGCGCAACATGTTATTTGTGAATCGTTGTTGCGATGTTGGACGTTGCAGTATGAAAGAAGATGTTGTGCTTCCAGACAACAGGTGTAACACATTTTTGCACATGATTTATTTATTTGGTTGTGTGCAAATGCGACCTTTCTGCTTTCCCGTTCCTTCCCATCTATTGTACATGCAAATGTTGGCCCCTTATGGTCCTCCCTTCACCCCTGGGCCCCGTGTAGTCATTTTCACTGTTCTGCAGTGACGCCTGTCATTCTGACCAGTCTCAGCCTCCCCACTTTCTGTTTGGGTTCTAATGAATCACAGCAGATATGATCTAACAAGCCCATTAACAATCAAACGGTGTATGAATGTGTATCTAATATCTGCAGTATTACAACTGCATTGTGATCGTATAGTTCAACTCACTGTAACTGGAATAAAACATTTAATAACTTAAGACTATGATTGACAAACAGATGTTGAACTTGGTTCATATTTATAACTGTGTTGGTAATGAGTGTGCCTACATGCACAACTTTTGACAGATTAATTCAGTGGTATAAATGTTTTGCGGGGGTGTATATGTAATCAGGGATGAAATAGGAATTTAGGAACTAATAATATCAATATCAACACGTATTTGGAGGTTAGGTTCTTAATATGTATCTTAAAAGCTTTATATGTTTTCAAACTTTATCATAAAAGCGAATTAATGGCACCACTTGTGCATTCCCTTTTAAAGAATAGACATCCAAGGTACAACCATGTACACTAGATGGTTCATCCAAATGACAAGGAAATATACAGTTTGGTACATTCGAGTGAAGTGAAAAGTGCAAGTAAAAATGAGTGCATGTAAAATAACAGGGGAAGCAATGTGGAGGAGAAAATACTGCTAAGTTGCAGATGTTCTGCATGTTCTGTTCCAGAGTTTTCTCTGGTTTTTCTGGTTTCCTCCCTCCTGTGTGTGTTGCTCTGTACTATATTGAACTCTACTCCCATCCAATGCAAACATGGACAACCTTTTTCCTGAATAGTCAAATACACTGTATATACAGAGAAATGAAGACTGATGAAATAGTTCACACTTTATCACTGTATCACTGTTATGTCCTGGTTTGGTTTACATTTCTATTAATTACAGTACTGGCTTTGTAGACATAAACCAAGCGTTGGAGAGCTGCTCAAAATTAAACTTGTGTAATACATTGTAGAACATACCAGATCTATTTAAAGACACTATCAGCATCTCCACATTTACATATTTATCTATTTACTAGTTAAAAGTGAATAGAGGATTGTGTAGTGGCTGATGACTTCCACTTCATTTTGGAAGTACATTAAATTACATTATTAGGACATTACTTTTTCAGTTTACTTGATCAGATTACAATTATTTAGGAAATGTTTTTTTTTTTAATTAGTCTTTTAGTATCTCCACCTACTTATCATAATTCTATCTGTTTAATGAATTGTAACAGTGTAACAGTGGTACAGCAGCTAAGGTTGGCACATTGCAGCTTCCAGGTTATCTGATTAAACCACACATCAGCAATGAAAGAATGATGATGTTTCATAAATCTATTATAATCCTATGATTAAACTATTTTTATTGTTTATGAGAAATTAGAATGTTTTACGTGTTTCATGTGAAGGATTGTGGTTTATTGAGTGTTTTAAAGCTCTTTGTAACTAAGGTTTAGAAAAGTGCTATATAATGCGAGCACTACTTGCTACATTTGACTCAACTATGACATACTTTGAACTATTGCTGCATGTACAACCAAATGTGTACGATAAAGTTAAAGTTGGGAATTTTCACAAATTCATACAGTACATACCCTCACTGTCAAATGGTCACAAATGGCTCACTCATTCTAGACAGCTGAATAATAATAATAATAGAAAATCTGTCCCATCATAGCTTCAGATTCTAATTCTTGGATAACAGGAATAAAACCTCATTTGGTGTTTTGCTACTGTTGATTATCCACCATCAGGTTTGATGTGTTGTGCATTCTGAAATGCTTTTCACAATGATTGTAAAGAGAGATGAATTCTTCTCTGACTTCTCTCATTAACAAGGTGTTTTAGATTGCAGACATTCTGCTAACAGGATATTTTTGTTTTGTGAATTATTCTAAGTAAACTCTAGTGTATGCTGTCGGTGACAATCACAAGAGATCATCAGTATATGAAATCCTTAGACCAGCCCTTCTGGTGGGATGCCATACAATAAATACATTATTTAACAGATAATTTAATTGCTAATTTTACAGTTATTAGCATTAATAATTTGACATTTCAATTTAGTGGGCAAGTATTCGGTTAACTTCAACTTCAACAATTCATGTTCAATCAGAATAGTATATGTAATATTAATAAAAATATACATAGGACATATGCTGATTAGAAAATCTGATTGTAATAAAACATATATGTATAACGTATATAACGTATAACATTATTTTATGAAATCTATGCAGTTTAGAGATAAAGAAAAAAAGAATGTACAGTGTTCAGTAATGCCGTCCTCTGTTATGCTGTTAGAATTGCTGCTGTATTGCTGCTGTTCCACAGTGTTCCACAGTCTCATTTAGTATTAATTTCCTTTGGGTATGTACTGTAAGATAATAGCACATCATATAAGACATACAGTATAAGGCAAAGGCAAACAGGAATATACACTTAAAGTCCACTACAGGAATAGCTATTGAACAGGGAGTGTAAGGACAAAAACATCTTGAAACTACAGAATTAAGTCTGCACTTAATTTTATGTTCAGTTTGGCAGTCTGTTTGCTTCACATTCTAGAATTCAAGTCGTCACATTGTAGAAAAACACACAGACACTTACTTATAACATTCGAATGTTTAATTGTTAAAAATGATATGGAAGTGCCTTATGACCATCCACTTTGTTGGAGTTTCTTCTGTCTGTGGGGTTGGGCCTTCTGTCTGTGGAGTTGGGCCTCTGCACTGGCAGGGGGCTCATGCAGATAGAATGGTGCTGTGTGAAGCTAAATATTTCTAGAACTCATTCTTAGTCTGAACAGTGCACTTTGCTATCAGATTAAAGCTTTAACACGCAACCAAAAGCCAACAGTTAAAACTAGAATGTAAGAATAAGAAATAAGAATGCTTATTCTATTATTTATATAGTTATGAACAAATATTGCATAGGATAAAAGCCATGCTGTATAGTATGCATATTTAAAAAGCCTAGTCATATATAGATAAGGTTTAGCATTAGAAAATGATATTACCAATTCATAATTCATCTGAACACTTGCATCAGAATGAATGACATTCATATATCTATGGTTATCTCCAGTGGCATGATACATACATAAATAAATTCATGTACAATCTATGTGAAAATGAAACATCACAGGACATTGTAAAGCCCTTATCCATAATTGAAGACTATGACTTGAATAAACTGTTAAAATGATAAGCCAACTTTTCCAAAGGTATGCAGTGAAATTATAAGCTGTACAAAACCTGTCATACCCAAAAACATGGTGGTAGATTGGCTTACAATGCAAAGTTAAAGATTTGCCCGGATTATAAATATTATCTACATGGTGTCACTCTAAAATACACAAACAAAAACCTAATATCCTTCTCAAACAGAAGATTTATATATTGCAAGCACTACATATCTATTTTTTTTTTTACATTAAAAGAAAAGGCATTGTGAATAAAAGATAAATATTCAAAGTAACACAATCATGCAATAAAATGTTCATAATATTTACACTTATTTGTTATTTGTAATGTTTCTAATTAGACATCCTCTTGCCAACACATTCATAAGTCATGCCTTAAGTGGTCATATATATGTATATATCATCTCACAAATACTTTCTTAACACCAATATATATTTTCTTAAACAATGAACTCCTTTGTGTTACGTTCATATGGTCATGATATGAATATCTTCATCTAAAAAAAGCAAAAAAAGAGAAAAGATTAGAAAATAGATCACAAAGATAGGCTTATAATTTTTTGACATATAAACAGCAGGTGTTAATGAAAGTTGGAATATTGCACTTACTGCACTAGTGGTCGGTTTAATTTGTATTCCTCTGACGTAGGTTTTTGTCTTTGTGATTGTTAGTTGAATTGGTTTTCCTGGAAGACATCATAGATTCACTCAGCCGGTCAAACGGCACTGCACGACTACTGTATTACAATGCCATGACTAATCTTTACTGGAATCATAATCAGAAGAAGTGTAGAGAATATACACTTTAATAGGCTCACACAGAACAAAGTAAAAATCATTGTCACTGCATCTTAACCTTGTGTTCTGTATAATAATACCATAAAAACTGTCAACCATAATATATCAAAATAAGGCAGTAATGTAAGAAAGTCAGAGAAATATAAAGTTGATATAAACAGAACTGTTTTTTGCTATATGAAGCACCTTCCAAAAAAGCCTTATGGAGTTTTATTCTCAAGATAAAGGTAGACATTGAGTTATAGGAAAATATTTTTTGATGTGTGTTAAGCATCCGCTCTCAGTAGCACTAACTATTGGTAAATGGGTGACCTAATACTTACATTGGCCCAGCTGATTCATCATCTTGAGCAGATTAGGGAAAAAGACATGAGCCATGTTAGATAAAGATATTTGGCAATGTTAACTTACAAAGATTTATAAGCAATGGCTATGACAGATTTGAAGGCATTAGAGCATGTTAAATATGTTATAATGCACTAGACTTGGTCATGCAAAATGTCACTCATTATACCATATCTTCAGGATGATTACTAAAATGGGCTACAGGGTAATTAAAACCATCCCATCAGTCTTACATTAAATACAAAAAAACCCTTATTAAAAAAAAAAATCATTCAAACAATGCTGATATGAGAGTAATGGCACAATTGAATTATTGGTTTGATGATTTTCTTTGGCTCTCTTACACAATTAAAATGGATGACGATGGCCTAATGTAAAGCATGTAGCAATGTCATGCTCACGTAGACACAATTATAACATTTGACCAATGTAAGTGAGTAAAAGAAATTCTCCATGATATCAGTTTAAACTTAAAACAGAAACAGGGAAGATTTCCTTTTTAAACATAAAGAGTATAGCAAAGACCAGTGGATTAAAGCCACACAACATAATGCAGCATAGTGGAAAATGTCTGCATAGACAGCAAACTTAAACACCATGCAGGTTCTCTCACTTACCACCCAGTGTTTTAGGTTATGCAAATCGGGGAGAGAAAGGTGTGTTATAATATGAAAAACTTAAAAATTTAAGGACTACTACTTTATGTTGCAAATGATTATTTAATGAAGATAAACGATTTTTAGACACTAGATGGCACTATTTAACAGCACACCTGCAGTAAGACCCATACAAATACAGTTAAAACAATGGCACAAAAGAGAAGCCTGCCTTTCTTATATCTGAAAGATACCTGATATCTTACTACTGACTTTAAACAAGCTAACTGTGCCACATAGCCTAAAATTATTCAGTAAGCTAATGTGAAAATGGCGCTCATCTTCGTGTCTTTAAATTAGACTTGAGCGGGATCAATACGTGAACGCTGACATTTCTCCTATCAGATTAAAGCAACTTTGACCTCGTGTGTGTTTGTGTGTGTTTGTGTGTGTGTGTGTGTGAGTTGGTCAGACTTTAACTAAATTATTAAGTGTGTAAGTGTATCAATATCAATTATACAGAGGATACTTTGAAACACTGTAAGAGTGAAACAACGGTGTGATTATCATCTCACGTTCGTCAAATCAGTCCTAACAAATTCTGAATTTTTAAAAGGTCAGGTCCTAACCTCAACCTTTATACAAAATTAAACTAGTAAAACATGAAATGCTTCAAAATTGTAAGGCGGATGTCACCTATTCACTCACCATCTTGAAAATCATCAGGCTTCTTGCGTTTCTCATAGATAACAATGACAAGGATCAAAATAAGGATTTCAGCAAGTACGCCCAGGAAGGGCCAGAGGGGAGCCAGGCGACTCCGCACACGAAGCACCGAGGTCATGATATTGGAGCCAACAATATTACTGGCGTTGCACACATATTCTCCAGGATCAGATTTAATGTCCAGGTTAATGATTGACAGCTCTGTGTAGTTGTCCTTGCTGCTGATGAAAAAGCGGCCAGTGGAGTTGTCAATATCCTGCAAGGTAATTTAATGTTTAATATGAAGTTGTTGGATTAATTCAGTTATTATGGTTTTGTACCTTGTCTGTCAGATGCAGACTGAACAAAGATTGTCCTTATTTCTACAACACTTAAATGTTTTCTTTACTGGAACCCAAAAAACCAAGTCTGTCCTATTTTACACATCTAAATTGGACTCTTTCAATGTGGTGACACACCAGAACTGAAAAACTCATACCTAAATGTGTTAGTCTGATAAATTAATGCAAAAAATGCATTACACAGAAGATAAGCAGCATTTGAAAAGAGTGATTACAAATGTGGAAAATTAAATGTTATTCAGCTAAATTGCCAACATGTAGCTGGTCATTATTGTCATTTCTCCCACATGCAAGAAGCTATGATGTAACTCCTGTTTGGTGTAACTCACTGATCTAGTAGCCTTTGAATTCACTAAATTTTCCACAAGCTTAAGTAGTTATAAATCTGAAAGAATTAAGAATGGATGTCGTTATGATATGCATCAAAACACAGCTAAAATTGGATGTTAGTGAAACATACATAAGGCACACTGCCATCTAACTTGCGCCAGAACCAAATAGGATGCGGGTAGCCAACGGACTTGCAGTACAGGACAGCCTGTTCTCCCTCATTCCTATTTTCACTGCGTTTGTGCCCTACAATGTCTGGGGCACCTGAAGGAGAAACAAACAAACATAATGGACATAAAGTACAGTTTACATTCTATTTTATGTATATATTGAACAGCAAATTGAATTTTCTCAAAGTATGAAAGTGTCATTCAATTTTAACTTAAAATTCTAATGTTTTAAATGAGAAGCAAAATGTTTAAAAAATGTATTACACCTAAACTCTGTACTATGTTCAACTTTTTCTAAATCCACTATTTGTGCTGGAGTGTACTGCAGTTTATTCCTGGTTTCCTCTATTTGTCTTCTTGTATATAAAAATATTAGACTCATTATAGACACAGTACTGCATTTAACCTGATAGAATTTGTGATTAGAGACAACATTTCTACAACAGTGCCACAATCAAAAACTCAAAATTGTAAACATTGAAGTCTATTATTAACTATACATATGAAATACTGAATTGTAATATACACTAAAGGTGGCATTCATTTCACAATCAATAAGTAGTGTAGAACAAACCAGTCGAAAATAAAGAGAGAAAAAGAGGGTGAGAGAGAAACAGGTGTATAGACAAAATGACAAACTCCACACTACACAATCTGGTCATGCCATGAAGCTCTTTCTCACAATCCAAGTTTTACATCTATAACAGAATATTTTGTGACATCTTTTGGCATAATTCTTCATAAATATTTCTATAGTATCTGCAGAAGTCGAAATAGGAAAGTGCAGGGGACAGAGAGAGACAGAGAGAGAGAGAGAGAGAGAGAGAGAGAGAGAGAGAGAGAGAGAGAGAGCTAACAATCCTGCACAGTCATCCTGGCCTCCATTTTAACACCTTGTTTCATGACTTTGTCCTTCAGTCTCAGTACACTCACTAAGTCACATGATTTTCAGCTGCTTCTGACTGTTGCCTGTAGGCCATACAGAGCCAAAAATAATTAATAAAAAAAACATGTGATTAGAGTGATTACTAACACTAATTATATTTAGGTGCCAGGTTGCAAAAACAGTGTTAAACAGGACATCAGGAATGTTGCCTATTGAAATATAGATTAAAAATCCCCTATTTAAATATAGTCCTCTTTAATAGACATATAGAAGGCCCTATTTAAATATAGACAATTTTAATAGACATATAAGTGCACTTCAATTTTTAATAAGCCTATTTGCAGCCTTGATGACAACATATACAGTAAAGGAAAACCAGTACATGTCGGCTTATGACTTTGAAAAGATAGGTGTATAATGGTAATCTGTTATTAATTGCACTTGAAGTTCTAAAAAAAATATAGAAATTATTAAAAGGGTGAGATAATCTAAGAAGAACCTACCTTTTACTTCAATGGTGGCATTGGCATAGCCCATGTCAAATGTGTACACACACATGTACTCCCCTGCATCATCTGCCCTTGGTTTAGAGATACTGTATTTAAAAAATATTTGATTTATTAATGCCATGGTGTGCAAACACTTGCCATTCAATGGTCAACTGGGTGATGCAAGGTGAATCAAATGGGAACCAGAAAATTGTAACATACTTATAGGAACATGATATTAAACATGACATGCTAAATTTAAAATGTACTGCTGGCCCATTGTTCTCAACAGCTTTTTTCTACTGCTACCTGATTTTTCTTTATTTAGTTATTTTATTTTATATTTTAATACTCATTAAACTATTAAATTATTATAATTATCAATAACTATTATTGCTTTTGATTTCTGTGCATGTGGACACTGTCATCCTGAAGCAGACCTCTCCCATGAAAAAGAAATATTGAATTTTTATTGCAGTTGATATATTTCATTTCATAAAAGAGAAAAAAGGAGAAAAAAGCTAACAAAATCAGCACAATTTGCCATCTGACTGCATAAAATAACTTTTAACATTAGCCTATTATTAGCCTAAACTATCTTGGGTGCAGCTGATATAAGTCAACAGCTGCATGTTTTTCATTTCAAGAAAGAGCTATACAGTTAATCAATTATTTTTTTAGGTAAATAGAATTATTTTTTGCTGCCCCATGGACCATACTGTACAATCTTGAAGCTTTAAAAAAGTAGCCTTTTTGCGTCAGAGGTTTGCCTCAAAAACATTTCACGAAATTGTTGGTCATGTTTCAATGAAAAAAAAAAGTTGTCCAGTCTTAGCACCATGCTCAGTGAGGCAGAGAGGCAATCAAGATTATCATTTAAAGCAAATTTATAATTTAGTCAAATGCACAAAATACACCAATCATAAAATATGCTGCCATTATTTACATGACACGTGATAAGTAGTACTGTAGTAGGAAGTAGGAAGCAGTGCCTACGTGTACTCAATGGCCCTCAGGTCTGTCCGTGTCCCTTGGATCTCTTCTCCATTCTTCATCCAGTAGCTCTCAGGCTGGGTAAACTGGAAGGTGGTCAGATTACACTGCAGTGTGATTGATGGCCCGTGGAAATCTAATGGCAGGGTGATGTGGTCTGATGAGTTAATTAATGGATCTGAAAACATAATGTAAGACAATAGAAAACACTCCATAAGTTCAGTTGTATATGGTTAACTATTTGTTTATTAATTTCTGGGAGAAGTACAGTAAAACTAAAAACATTGGTCTGGTTTATATGTACTGAATACATTTTAATGTGTCTCTAAGGTTCGATTACCATTATTTCCAAGTAGGCATGCTATTGGTTTTGCTCACATTTTCAAACACAGCAGAAAAGAAAAGAAACTATGAAGAAAATAACTGAAAATCTATGTAAGAACTTTTGGCTGGTCTAGGATTTTCTATTGAAAAAACATGCTAGGTGAAAGCTGGCTCTTAAAACTAGATGATCAATAATGCCATTACATTTAAATGTTGTATTGGTGAAATGTACAACCAAAAGGTTTAAGACCCACAAAGTCATGGCACTGTCAAACTATCTACCTCCAGCTCCAGTATCTTACCAAACATTTAAATACATGGCCATTGCATTCATGAACATTTTTACATTTATGGCATATGGCAGATGCCCTTATCGAGAATGATTTATAACTGAGCAGGGGAGGGTTAAGGGCCTTGCTTGGATTTGAATTTGTGAGCTTCCGATCCAAAGTCCAATGCCTTAACCACTGAGCTACCACCTCCATTTCTATTCATATACTATCCACATCTCAAAAAAAAAGATCCCACTCATCTGGGAAGGGTTTCCAATAGATTTTAGAGCATAGCTGTAGGTATTTGCTTTAATGAGGTCAGGCAATAATGGGTGAGGAGAGCGTGACTGCCGTCAGCATTTCAGTTCATCCCAAAGCTCTGTGCAAATTATTTAGGTTCTTATACACTAACAATGGCATGCCATGTATTTATGGATCATGCATTTTGTGCAGCTCATTGTCATGCTGAATTGTAATGATAGAGCATACAGAGACATTCTTTACAATAAATCTATAAAAACAGTTTTAGGAAAAAGCACTCTGGGTGAGTTCGGGTGTCCACAAACGTTTAAAAATAAAGCCTACTTGAATTCGGCTATTGCGGCTCTGGATACCTGCAGAAAGTCTGACCATTTATGCTTTCTCCAGCAGCATTATTGTTGTTTCTACCTGCCTATGCATTTATGTAATGAACTTAGTTGCTTCTATTTCCTAAAACATAAATTATTAATTAAAACAGCAACCCTAAGCAGAATAAATTATTTTCTAATGATTAATGAATGACTTTAGTAAATGCATTACAAGAACCACACTGTTTCCACTATGCTCCCATGTATATAAAGATTACATTTTTCTGCCACATGAGCTTCATATCTGACCACTTGGTCACATGAATTTTTTGTTGGGATCTAAAAACAGAAGCTACAGGGGCAAATTATGATGCCAACTGTGTTGTGTTGCCTAACTTACAACAATTGCCTTTGTAAATTCTGGAAAGTCTAAAAAGCTTCTATGTGCACTAAGTACACTTGAAAGTCTGTAGTTAGCTGTATTGGCAAACTCTTTAATTAAAAAAACTATTTTTATCTAGTAGGATGATACAGCTACAGTATGAACACATAGCACCCAAAAAAAGTCAGAGACTCCTAACAGTTAAATTGTTTTTTTTTTCCATTAACTAAATTAGAAATTGCTTAGAGTTTTATTATATTATAGTACAACCCCTTAACTTTGCTGGTTGAAATGGAATAGAGCTTCAACCCTGACACCCAAAAGTATATATAGTATAACAACTACAAAGATTCATAGAAGTTTACCAAGCATTAATATCTGTGTATTTAATAGAACTATTAGTGCCTTTAGTTCAATTTTAAGCTCACATTAGGCCTGTCAGTACCATTTTCACAAATAGCAACAATTCCCAAACCACTTCATCTTGGAAAAAACACTGTAAAAATCAGTAATCTGTGAAAAAGGTCAGTAACATTAAAAACAGCAGCATCATTGTCAAATAGTTATCACAAAATCAGCCAAATATGTTCAACAACAATATTAAATTGTTATTTTGCATAGGAATCATGACTCTTTGCAGGTCACAAATACTCAAATTCTTAGACTTCAACGATGTCTTAAGCACCTAGAAATCCTAAGACCTTCTAGAAGACCTCCTACTTTGCCTCCAATGTCATGATAATAGATTGTAGAAGAACCAGGAATGGTTGTTATGGTCATGTATCCAAATATCTTTGACCATATAGTGAATATTGCACAAAAAATGCTGAAAATAAATACGATGATGCCAATTAAATGCACTGAAGGATTAAGCCAGCAACTCCACAAGCAACTGAAAATGTTCCTCCATTCTTCATCAGAGCAAGCAGAAGAAAGCATTAGAAAAGACAGCAGTGAGCAGCAATATTGCTTCTGAGCCAACCAAAAAAAAAAAATTAAACAGGAGTCACTGTCAGGATGAATTCCTAAAATTTGGATTGATTAACTATTCCACCACTAATCCAGATGCCAAGCCAATGTTCCCACTGTGTCATTTATCATGGTGAGCTAGGCAGATAAAGGTTGTGCAAATGTGTTTTATTGCTGCTACAATAATGTGTTTTAATAATAATTTTAATAATAATTGACGAAATTTTGCTTATACTTTATGTAAAGTGGGATTCATTATGTTTTGGAGACAAGGTGAGACAAGGTAAGACAAGGTGAGGGGGGCGAGACTGAGATGTTTGGACATATAGGAGAATGCTGAGGATGGAGCCACCACGAAGGAGGAAAAGAGGAAGGCCAAGGAGGAGGTTCATGGATGTGGTGAGGAAAGACATGCAGGTAGTTGGGTTGAAAAAGGCAGATGTGGAGGACACGTATGGAGACGTGCTGTGGTGACCCCTAATGGGAGAGGCCGAAAGAAGAAGCAGAAGAAGAAAGTGGGATTCACTGTTCCAACTCAGATAAAAAGAAATCCCAGAAGCTGATTGAATGCTTCTCCCTGTCTACTTGAAAACCACATTGGAACCAGATATTCTTAAGCAGACAGGCCTTCCCTTCTAATTAAGTAAGAGTATCTCCGTTTTGTTATTAACATTTTATTTAGGTGCATTGTTTATGTTGCAGGATTCATGTTACAAATCACTGGAAAAGGTATTGTTCATATGGAAAGTTATGAATATACCCTTTACATGTTTTTTATCCTGTCCCATCCAATTCCCAAATACCAATTATCTCTGCTAAAAAAGTTACTTATCACCCAGTCTAGTTTGCAATAAACATTTATTCATTCAAGAAGGTGATTTTTTTTTTTTTACATCTCTTAATAAGCACCAATTGCCATTGATTTTATTATTATTTTATATTTTATTATTTAATGTGACCGTAATGTTAAAACCATGTGCTCTTTTCTGACACTTTTTGGTGTCAGAAAAGGTTACTTCATAAATATGCTATAATCTTTATCAGTAATACTGCAAGCACTACATTTGATGCATTGCTATATGGGTAAACTTATCCTGTTAAATGGTGGGTTCTGGTACAGATCAAAGCAGCACAATTACTGAGCGCATAAATCCCAAAACCCTCTGCAGAGAATTGCATGGTGACAAGCAGTTTCATCATCAGACACTCCCGGAGGTGAAGCATCTGATATCATTTGTACACTTTTTTAGGCAACAGCTTCAGGATAATGAAGGCTGCAATCCTAAAGCTCTCAGCATTTTTGTGTATGTGCAATACCACATGCTGTTTTCCACCTAAAAAACAAATTTTTGAACATTTTCAAACAATGACATTTTAGAGGATAACACAGTCACTAGACTGGCAGTGTCTACAGAATTCAGTCGTGGGTTTTTTTTTTTTTTCATTTTTTTTCATTTGATTGTAAATATCAAATGCTTCAATAGCTTCAATAGGATGTTCCATTGAAAAAAATGGCAGAAAAAACTGCAGCTCTGGCTTACATGACAAGATGACAAATAAATATGTTGTGTTGCCAGGCAAATATTTTGTGATCCATTGCACAGCTGGAAAAACTACACCAGTGATAAACCAATTATTCTCCAATAATTTTGTAAGAAGTGGAAGAAGTCGGAGATAAGAAAATATATATATGGGATTAACACAAAGCCATTAAAATTCAGGTCCACAGATGAAACAGGATGACCTTGAATAATTCTTCTGCAACTAAAATGCTTTGATGTGATATGCTTCATTGAGATATCTACCTAGTCTTGTGTGGGTGTGCACAGAAAGATGACCTCTGTTTCCATAGTAGCAGCCTACAGCAACAGAACAGGTAGGACTCATGTCATCAGGGGAGGGAGGGATAAGAGCCACACACGTTCCACAAACATCCACCACCCCTAGTTAACTAATTAATATTCCATAGTGTTTAGTATGTCTTAGCACACATTTGGGAAGCAAGTGGAGCAGGAATCAAGTAGTCAGTGTATTAATGAGTAGGGAGGAAAGAAGGTAAACCTTTGGAACACTCTGAGGAACTGTTGATGATACTGTACTTAAAGAACTTCAAAGGACACGTGTGAAATATATTTTAATCATGTGCTTTTGATAAAATTGAGTGAGTTAATTTAAGTAAATTAATTGGGACTGCTCAGTTTTGGTTGCGTTAGGAAAACTGAAAATCTAAATCAAATTCATCAAAGCCTTCCATGTTGCAAATTTTTGCCAAATTATTTATGAAATAACTCCCTACAATTTGCCAACTCTTATCAAACAGTGTTTCATATTCGGCAGTTCAGTGCAGGGCGTGGTCTTTGTTAAGGTTAGTTAAATGAAATGTTGCTTTACCAGGGAAAGATCCTGAATACTCTTAAGGTTTACATTTTGTATTTTTCTTAATACTAAAATATAGTATGGTCTTCACAAAAAGTTATTCTTATTACTAATACATGTATGTAAACATCTTGTACTGTGTAGACACTTTTATTGATGGCATGTTTTTGTATTCTTAAAGCATATACAAACCATGTTCTATTTAAAAAGAACTAGGTCACAGGTGGCACCACTTTTCTATATATAAATTTTTTTTTTTACATTTAGTATTAATATAAAAATGTTGCATTTTTATTCAGCAGTCAAAATATGATCAATTATGGCAAATTAGAAAATGTGATTTTGTAATGTTCTTTGAATTCATTTTAGAAACACTGTACCTATCCACTATTTAAGATCAGCTTATCATTTATGCTATTATTTAATCTGCCAACAACGGGATAGCAGAACAATGCAAATCATCATGCAAATACATGCAAATACAGTTTAAGAGTTTAAACAGAATAACAAGAAAAACAGAAAACCTTGACTGAGTGACAGTTACAAGGGTGGAAATGGCCAGATTAGACAGGTTTTAGATCCCATTAAGGTACCTCATATAATGTTTTTTTTTACAGATCTAGTGAGCAGAAAAGCATCTCAACAGATATAAAACATCAAACCTTGAAATTAATGGGCTACAGCAGCAGAAGACCACATTGGGTTCCACTCCTGTCAGCCAAGAGCAGGAAACTGAGGATGTCCCTGGCATAGGCTCATTGAAACTGAAGTGTTATACACACAATGCGAAAAAGCTATTTCTTCAACATTAAATAAAGCTTAAACCTTATAGTGCAGTAAAGAACACTAAATGTTATTATTATTATTATTATTATTATTATTATTATTATTATCTGTCGTAGAAATATTAAAGATCAGAAGATTACCCATCAGAATGGTCAAATTTTGTAACACAACTAGTTTGGTTAAAATAATGAAGCATGTGTTCTGTCCAATATCTACCCATTTGAGTTGTTTTCAATGAAGAATTTGTAAATTAACTGACAATTTGTATAAATGTGTACACTTGTTTAAATCTTGCAATCTCTTCAAAAGCCCTGAAAAAAATGCTCTTTAGTTGTGAAGTTGTGTGAAGCAGACCTAAACAGTGAAGAAGTCAGCTTTGTAGTAGGTCTTATAGATACACATGAGTGGAGTAAGCTTGGAAGAAAGAGAATTCTGAAACACTGTTGCCTTCAGGGTGGGAAAGAAAGCCTTGTTCATAGGTTAAATAGGTCAAACGCATTTGTCTCGTACGGTGTGAGAAGATGGAAAACAAGACTATCTAATGAAATCTATTCAAATGTTGCAACTTGATCTAATGGAAAATGCCTGCTGTCATTAGGTTGTATAAATGAGGTCAGCCAAAAAAACATACAAACACCTTAATCATTTTGTGGTTGTTTTCTCAAGCAAATAAGCAAACAAATATATAGAGACATGCAGTTGACTTTTTAAACAGGAATCATACAGAAGCTGTATTCTCACACTATAGCATTGTAGAAGTGCAGTAAAAAAAAATCCTTGAGACTACCGCTATATGTGATGCATTCAAACTGTGCGGCCATGTTCTGGGGTGATGCTGCAAGCTGCTTTTCCACTGATCTGGAAGCAGTTTAGTGGCTTGCTTTCTGAGGATGACGAAAAGTGGTGGCGCTGGTCCTCGATTCGTGTCTGAAAAGGCCACCAGAGCGCATTCCTCAGGTCTAACACCAGATGCCTCGCCGACTAAACACACATTGCTGATGACAACTTGAATGCATTCGCTCGTTAATTCACAACTCGTTTAACAAACCCGTAGTGCAGGTTAGGCTTCTTTATGGTCCACTCTGGAGGCTGGAATAGGACCACCAGGAGGATGCTGCAGCGCCTCTCTATAAATAGCACCATGCAGCAGCTCGAGCTGCTATTTTCGGTGTGTTGCATGGTGCCGGAGCACAAGTACTGATCTCAGATTAACATCATTTTCACTCCCAACATCCCGGTGGTTAATTTAGGTTTATAAATTAAAGGCCTTTGCAGAAGGGTCTGTTCTCGAATAGGGCATAGTGATGAATGGAAAAAAGCGCATATCCCATTTGTAACAGTTATACAGGTCTGGGCTGAGTGTCTTAATCGGTTCTCTTCACATGGTAACCTATTTTATCCCCCATTAATAATCGACATGGTTTTTGACGTGCATACTATATATTTTTTACTTTATATTCATGTATCACTAAAACATCCTGCATCTTGACCAAAAGACCGCACATACTCATCATACTCATCATTATTATCATCATCATCATCATTATTATTATCATCATAGGGATAACTTGCGCAAAAATAGGACACAGCCTGGCAGTCAGGGGACATTTTTTTCATTAATCATAAACATCTCAGCTTTACCGGTCAGAGCAGATACCGCATGCAGCACCGCCACTCCGAGCACCAGCATCACTCGATTCCCGGGACCAGACATCTTCAGTCTCGCCTGGCAGGTAGGCAAATGTGCGTTAGCTCGGATCAAGACAGGCTCGTTAAAGTGAAAGCGCAAGCCTCGACGGAGCCTGAACCGGGTCACTGAGCACGCTGGTCTCCTAGCAATATCGCGCTGTAACCAGAGAGCACCTTCTCTATCCACCCGCTGTGAAACGCGAGAGAGCAGGAGCGCACCGGAGCCTGCTCTCGCCAAATCTCGCGATACTTTCTCGCGTGAACTAGATACTGATCGTTCTGTAAAATGCGAAAAAAATAAATAAATACTGCCATTCACAGCATGATCAATAATTCACAAACAGCTTAGACCCAAAAATAAATTAATTTATTAATTCATTTATTGTTTCATTGATTCATTGATTGGTTCATTTATTAATTTACTAACAAACGGTATACTATCAGGTTTAAAACAATTTACTGGAGAAGCCATTTATTTGATTTGTCATATATATAATTTTATTCCACTGTATTATCGAATTATATGTTTCTAGTTTATAAGTGCATTTTGCTATAATCCTTTATCCAGCGACATCACTAAATACTTCATTAATCATCATAATTCATGCCCTGTTCATGCTCTCCATGTGACTGTGAGGCCAGTGGACTGTATTAAGACAAGGAGAACTCAAGGTCATTCTTCTGATATTTTTATACCGCCACCTGCTGAACACTGGATGCATGTACATGTCATGAGACGTTTCAAAAATGTAATCTTCTTCTTTCGGCTTCTTAATATTTTTGTAATTTTATTCATAACGTTATAGGTTTGTGTCCTTATTTCGATTTAATGACTATTTCATTGCATTATTTTGAATAAACATCTATATATTTCACTTAAATAACCCTGTTTTATGACGTGATAACTTTTTGTTATTATGTTGACGTATCTTGCCACTCAATATTTATCACCCGACAATGTACAAATAAGGAATCAAAAAATCTGAGCCTCTGGCTGTAAAAGTTGTAAAAGCTGTGCTGCTATTTTCATTCAACAGCTTGTTGCTTTCAGGATATTGTCATATAGGTTGCTTTTAATAGCCTGTTACTGCGTGATATTTTGTCGTTTCGATTTGTGATTTAACATTTTTGTCATAACAGCTGGTTTATTGTTTCTGTAGATTAAGGATAGGGGATAGACACAAATTTGCTGTTTGAATTTATTCAGAGATTTGGAAATTACACTAAAAGTCGTGCTTGCAATTGCAAATTAGTTTGCACAAAACAAATTGTGCAAAAATAAGGATTTATGCTATTACATGAAACTGATGTAAAAAAAATTGCATTAGGTAAATACATGAAGTTTTTAAGTGCATTCGTGCATTTTATAGATTTGCAGGTTGTTTAAAAACTGATTAACGTAGTTGTTATATTTATAGTTATATTTCTGGTAAGGGAATTATTGTACAAGAGAACTTCGCTGAGGATCTTTGCACACAAGTATTCATACACTGTTTTTATTTTTTTGAAACTTATGTAAAACACCGTAAATGAAGGGAAACACATTTATTTTGATCGGTTATTTAATTCATTATGTGTTCTTATCCACTAGAGGGGGTAAAGACATTCTCAACATTACCCATAGATCAAAGTACACAAGGAGAAATTAATCAATTAATCTGCTTATAGTCGAAAAGTATAAATCAAAGAATTTGTTCCATGAACATAATTATACACTAAAATGAGACTTAATAAATGCTGAATTAGCACGTTAACAAGTGGCACACTTAATGAAGAATTTTACATGCATTAAACATGCTGCTTTGTTTTTCTTTCGAGTTGCCACAGTTATGTTGTGATACAATTAATTAGGTATATAATGGTAAAATTTATATTCATTTATGGAGTAAACTAATTATGCAGAAGGTAATATATTGCCACCTTATAGCTCTATTGTCTCCTGTTTAAAACACAGTTCAAAATACAGACTGTGTGGGGTTTTGTTGATGTCAACATGGATCCCTCTATGTCCATATGTGGTTCCTCTGTAAATTGAATAAAAGATAGCATAGAATATATAATTTTGAAACTTTGAGCAAAATTCACTCCTACATTAATAAAATGAAGTCAGTTCTATAGCAAATACAGCAATTCCAACTATGTGTAAACTTTAACCAATTTGCTTGATAATCAATTTAATACAAGTGTTGAAAACTTAGTAGATATTTCATACTAATTTTAACTTATACATTGGTACATAATAATTTAAACAAACATATCATTCACATTTGTTTTTCTTTTTGAAGATTAATGTAACACAAAGACATCTCAGTGCCAAAAACATTATCCAGCCACTAATCATCACAACCCCCAACAATGTAAGGATAACATCCACAGAATGATAGGTAATCCAAGACATCCTGAAAGACTGTGTGCGCAGGTGAGGAGCACCTCTATTTCTTATAACGTATTCAATCCAGAAGACTGCACGATCAAGGGGTTTCATGGGCTGGTCATGATGCAGCTGAGACAATTTTTGCATGTTCTCTCTGTAAGATGGATTATACAGCACTTCCTTTATTGCCTCTAAAAATACTGATCTGTCCAAATTAGTAATATCCAAAACCTTAGCTGTTCCCTTTTCTCTCATCCTTGACAGGTTATCAGGCTGATCAAATGCTATAGGTAAACCTAAAATGGGAACCCCATGATAAATAGCCTCCTGAATACCGTTGGTTCCTCCATGTGCTACAAAGACCTTAGTCTTGGTGTGTCCAAGTAGGTCATTTTGTGGCATCCAGTTCACTAGTAATGTATTGTTGCCAAGAGTAGAGGGTCGAGGTCCAGTGTGTCTCCAAATGACCTTCTGAGGCAGTTGGGCAAAGGCAGCTGCAATCTCATCTGTAATGTCACCTATAAGTTCCCCGAAAAGAGTTCCCAAAGACATTATGATGACCCCATGTTCACCTGAACTCTGGACAAACTTTTCTAGATCATCAGGAAGTGGACTTGAGGGCTTGCACTGAAAACCACCCATATATACTACGTTTGGCATTGTGGGTCGTGGAAATTCAAAGGTAAAATCATTTCTCATGAGCCAGATATCTGCATTCTGAAACAGGGAAAAGTAATCCACATCAGGTCCAAAGTATTTCTGACAAAACTCCTTGTAATGATGGCCAAAATAGTTTGACTGTTGATAGTTAGTCAGGAAATAAATCAACACATTTGTCACTCGCTGAGTAAAAGTCATTTTGTCTGTTAGCTCTGCACCAGGAACAGGCACATAAGACAGAGGTGATGGAGCAATAGCAAAATGACCCTCTCCAAGAACAGTCCAACGAACATTAAGCACAAGAGGGAGGCCAAGTTTGTGTGCAAGTAGCACACCGCCTCCCATAGCAGGGTCAGCTAAAAGCATATCATAGTTAGCCTGCTGCAAAGAGTTCATCAAGGTCTCATTTTCAAATATCTTGATGGTCATGTTACAAACCAGCTCATGAACCTTAGAGAACTTTTTCAGAACCTCCACTCCAAACATGATTTTGTTCCAAGAAGATCTTTTGTTGTCAAGCGTTTGTAGTGAAATAGCCACAAAACTGTTCAGAAAGTTACTATTATATTCACCCATATCAACAGTGATGTAACTGTAGTAGGGTGACTCTTTAATATACATATTGTCTGAACCACGAATGACTGTGATGTTGTGGCCTCTTGAATATAATTCTGTAATGAGAACTTTCATATTAATCCAGTGGCTTCCATCAACTGGATATACCAGAATTTTTCCAGAATAGACTCCAGATGGAACAGATAACAGAGACAAAATTATAAGAAGGGCTGAGTGACACATCTTATTTCAGGACCTATAGACAGAATAAAATATATTATACACTATGTATTATATATTATATAACAATATGCATTATTGTTAAACATTGTTATTTAAAAAAATAAAAAAGATTAGGTTTTGTTACACGGATTTTGTTTTGATGCACATGTGTACTTTAAATGTGTAAATAGATTACTGTAATCCTTTTTACGTGAGGAATATAGTTTAAATTATACATTCTCTCGGTTTAAGGATTAAGTGGAAGATCGAAAGTTTGGCACCTCACACTTTGTGTGAGTTTTTGTCACTGTTTTTTCCATTATTATTATTATTATTAAACTTAAACATACTCATCAGTGCCAGGGGAATTAAAAAGAAACTAGAGTTAGTCGTTAAAATTTCGTTATAAATTAAAAAAATTTTATTCGTGAGCCGCTAGAAAAGTACTTGGTGTGACATCTGGAAATAGAAAGAAAGACAGAGAGACATGGTGGTGGAATGAGGAAGTGCAGGACAGTATAAGGAGAAAAAGGTTGGCAAAACAGAATTGGGATCGACAGAGTGATGGGAAAAATTAGGCAGGAGTACAAGGAGATGCGGCAGCAGGTAAAGAGGGATGTGGCGAAAGGAAAGCCAAGGAAATGGCATATGAGGAGCTGTATGAGAAGTTGGACTATATGTATGTGACAAATAAAATTTGATTTGATTTGATTTGTCCAAGGAAGGAGAAAAGGATTTATACACATTGGCCAGGCAGAGAAACCGTGCTGGGAAGGATGTGCTGCAAGTTTGAGCAATAAAGGATGGATATAAAAATGTTTTGCCTAGAGAGAAGAGTGTTTTGAGAAGATGGAGGGAGTATTTTGAGCAGCTGATGAAAGAGGATAATGAGAGAGGGAGAAGGTTGGATGGTGTAGAGATGGTGAAGCAGGAAGTTGATAGGATCAGTAAGGAGGAAGTATGAGCAGCTATTAAGAGGAGGAAGAGTGGAAAGTTGGTAGGACCAGATGACATACCGGTAGAAGCATGGAGCCTGGATATGTTTAGGCGAGATGGCAGTGGAGTTTTTAACCAGATTGTTTAACAAGATTCTGGAAGGTGAGAGGATGCCTGAGGAATGGAGCAGGAGTGTGCTGGTACTGGCTTTTTTAGAATAAGGGAGATGTGCTGACCTGCAGTAACTACAGGGGAATAAAGTTATAGGAAAGAGTAGTGGAAGTTAGGCTGAGACAGAGTGCCAAGAGAGGAGTTGTGGTACTGTATGAGGAAGTCAGATGTGTCAGAAAACTATGTGAGGGTGGTGCAGGACATGTATGAGTACAGTGTGACAGCAGTGAAGTGTGCAGTAGGAACAACAGACTGGTTCAAAGTGAAGGTTGGACTGCATCAAGGATCGGCGCTGAGCCCTTTCCTGTTTGCAGTGGTGATGGACAGGTTGACAGACAAGGTCAGACAGAAATCTCCATGGACTATCATGTTTGCGGATGATATTGTAATTTGTGGTGCAAGTAGGGAGAAGGTGGAGAAGAGCCTGGAGAGATGAAGATATGTGCTGGAGAGAAGCGGAATGAAAGTCAGTAGGAGTAAGACAGAGTACATGTGCGTAAATGAGAGGGAGGGCAGTGGAGTTGTGTGGTTGCAGGTTGAAGAGGTGGAGAAGGTGGAGAAGTTCAGGTACCTGGGGTCAACAGTGCAAAGTAATGGAGAGTGTGTTAGAAAAGTGAGGGAAAGAGTGCAGGCAGGGTGAAGCATTTGGAAAAGAGTGGTAGCAGGAGTGATTTGTGATAGAAGCGTATCTGCGAGAGTGAAAGGGAAAGTTTATTGGACTGTGGTGAGACCTGTGATGATGTATGGTTCAGAGACAGTGGCATTGAGTAAAAGACAGGAGGTGAAGCTGAAGGTAGCAGAGCTGAAGATGTTTAGGTTTTAGTTGGGAGTGACAAGGATGGACAGGATTAGAAATTAGTTTATTACAGGGAAAGCGCATGTAAGACGTTTTGGAGACAAGGTGAGGGAGCCGAGATTGAGATTGTTTGGACATGTGCAGAGGAGGGACATGGGGTATATCGGTAGGAGAATGCTGAGGATAGAGCTACAAGGAAGAAAAATAGATTATTATTATTATCATTATTATTGTTATTATTGTTGTTAGTATTATTTATTTTAAACAAGATTTTCAGATTTTGGGACATTTTAAGAATAAGGTTTAATGGTGAAGGTTATTGTGTGAGTGTAACTCCATCTACAAGTGTTAGCTCATGTGAAATTGTCTGAAATCTTTTTTGGAGAATCTAGTGCATTTCTTTTGGAGAATCTGACTGCCACACTTCATTCTGTTTTTGTATGTGAAACACATTAAAATGCAGTGGCGGGAGGTCAGGGTCAGCAAAGCCTTCTCTGCTGGCCTAAACACTATCAGAAGCACTGACCTACATTTACAACCTAAATTCTAATATTTGTTCAATGAAATTGTATAAATTTATTCCCAACAGTTTATTATCTTCATTTCGTAGTGTTTCTCTTGGCTGCACTGCTTCCAGTATGTGGATGTGGATGTCAGATTTTTTGCCCAATCAGATTTCAACCTCTATGTGCTGCCATGTCAATTTAATCTGCCCAAAGATAGACATCATGAGGAGGTTGGCCAACCCTGAAGCTAGTTAGCTTGTCTCAGCCTGGGAAAGGGTTTGTTTACCACTTTCAGACCAGTGAATACGAGCAGCACCACTGGATTACAGCCTCTGAGGAGCGGTGCAAATTATGACTCTGCATCTCTGGTGAGTAGGTTGTATTTTATTTTTATTTATTTATGTTTTTGTCATGTTATTAGACAAATATTGATTCTGAACTGCTCCAGATAATGTAGGTGGCACAGTTGTAGTGTAGAGGTTTGGAGTTGTAACTGAGTTTCTTGCTTTAGTAAAATTATATTCACCCTCTATATGTTAAATGCCTCTTTCTCTGTAATGCCACGTGTTGTTATATTGCGTTTTTATATTTTACTGATAGTTTCTATAATTGCAACATGATAGTGGTGGTATTAAGAGTTGGATTAAGTCGGGCAAGTCCCCACTGAAGACCCAGGTATCAAATGCACGGCCCGCCACTGATAAAATGTTTTGAAATGTCTTTTTTAAAGCCTAAAGTGTACTATAATTTAACATGCCAGAATGGTGATACATTACAGGATAAAATGGGTATATAATGTGGGAAAAATATTATTGTTAACATGTAAAAGTAGCATTGAAAACACTGAAACAGTGAGTGCCCAAAATGCAAAGAATATTATGGTATAAATTTATCTACAGTGTTTTAGTAGTAAATATTTAATTGATTTGAATGTAGCTTTATTATAATGAAACAGACACAATTTTTGTCCTAGAAGGTAGATTTCAGTTGAGATTTATACATAGTTGAAATGACACTGACTGCTAGTTCTAGAGCTGCCATCAACTGGACTAATTCATAAAGTAATTTAAAAGTTGTCCATCTTAAATTGTTCTTCTTTGTTGTTGTTGTTATTATTATAATTATTATATGGTACAAATTCAATTTATTAAAAAAAAATAAAAATAAAACCCACAAAGTGAGTTACAGATACTCACCTAAGCAAAACTAAATCTTGCTGGTTGCCTAGAACTTCAGGATTTTGTGAAAAGCCTTCTGGAAATTGATACTGCTCACACTAAGCATGTACATAGGTAAAAAATCCCATGTGAATGCACGTGTGGTGCGAGAGCTTATCAGTGACAATTAGACCTGGGAATGAACTATAAACAGTACCTCTGAACATAATGTCCAAAGATCATGTTCTAGTGCTTAAAAGGGTGAAACCACTTTCCGCGTCTGATATGCTCAATAGCTATAAAGCTATTCAATTACGTAAACAGCAAATGGTTATGTGTATCTAAATGATTTTTATCTACACAACAGCCAAACAAAAGGCTATATTTGTTAAAAAAAAACTGTGATTATATTATGATGTTGGTTATCTGGCTTGTGGTGTTGCTCAAGTCAGACTTTGAAAGAAGCTCAAGTTACCATTCAAGCGATTCCACCCAAATCAAGCACATTGATGATTGGCATAGTAAAATAAATAGTATATGAAAAAAATTTATTGTTTATTAATAAAAGGATGGATAGACAGACAGACAGACAAACAAACTGAATGACATTTAAAGAACATGCAGTTCAGAAGTATAAATATTTTCAGGACAAAAGATGCCTGTCAAAGCCTACTGTAGTTTATTGTATAAAAAATTAGTCCTGATTTCTGATGATTATAAACTTCATAAGGTCTCAGTAAAGCTGCTGTTGACAATGTAGTTTTATATTTGACTTGACCAACTGAATTAATTTAAAAGCTGATATTGTTTTCTATACTGTTTTCTCACTCTAGTTTAGTATTTTAGTCTGATTTCTCAGCTGGGGTGGGTTCTTCTTTATCAAGATCAAAGTTATGGTAGTCACCACTAGCATTGTGCAAGTTGTGGAATTATTGCACAGGCACTGTGATAACACAATCCCTAAACCCAGGCCATAGAAACATGAATATAAAATATAAATGTTAATTACAGACAATTAATATAAAGTAATGTATGATACTAGTTCAATAGCATATTTGCAATTCAATTAAACACATCAACAACCCTTGTAAAATACTTTATTCATAAACTTGGTGCCGGTTTACAAATCTACTGCACATGATCCAAGTTCTTCAATAGTAATTATATCTGCTGTGATGCTGCAGTATAAATTTATTCACGGATTTAAAAATTACACTAACATATCATGTTTGCATGTACAAACAAATGAAAAGTTAGTTGGCACAAAAGATACATGGAACTGATGTACATATTTGCATTAGGTAAATTCAATACCTTTTTAGTGCATATGTGCATTTTATAAATTTGCAGGTGTTGCATTTACTGACTAAATTACGTATCTGGTAAGAGAACACCTGCACCAGAGGACTTTACTGAAGATCATTGCAAATATATGCAATGTATGCAAGTATTGATTATTATACTCATTTTATATTAATTTTAATTGTCTGAAACTTACGGAAAACACCAACAGTGTGTGCAAACCTGGTGAAAAACTACAGGAAATGTTTGAACTCTGTAATTGCAAACAAAGGGTACTGTACCAAATATTAACATTGACTTTCTCAGGTGTTCAAATACTTATTTGCAGCTGTATCATACAAATAAATAGTTTAAAAATCATATATTGTGATTTCTGGATTTTTTTTTTAGATTATGTCGCTCACAGTGGACATGCACCTACGATGACAATTTCAGACCCCTCCATGATTTCTAAGTGGGAGAACTTGCAAAATAGCCGGGTGTTCAAATACTTATTTTCCTCACTGTATCATTCACATTTGTTTTTCTTTTTGAAGATTAATGTAACACAAAGACATCTCAGTGCCAAAAACATTATCCAGCCACTAATCATCACAACCCCCAACAATGTAAGGATAACATCCACAGAATGATAGGTAATCCAAGACATCCTGAAAGACTGTGTGCGCAGGTGAGGAGCACCTCTATTTCTTATAACGTATTCAATCCAGAAGACTGCGCGTTCAAGGGGTTTCATGGGCTGGTCATGATGCAGCTGAGACAATTTTTGCATGTTCTCTCTGTAAGATGGATTATACAGCACTTCCTTTAATGCCTCTAAAAATACTGATCTGTCCAAATTAGTAATATCCAAAACCTTAGCTGTTCCCTTTTCTCTCATCCTTGACAGGTTATCAGGCTGATCGAATGCTAGTGGTAAACCTAAAATGGGAACCCCATGATAAATAGCCTCCTGAATACCATTGGTTCCTCCATGTGCTACAAAGACCTTAGTCTTGGTGTGTCCAAGTAGGTCATTTTGTGGCATCCAGTTCACTAGTAATGTGTTGTTGCCAAGAGTAGAGGGTTGAGGTCCAGTGTGTCTCCAAATGACCTTCTGAGGCAGTTGGGCAAAGGCAGCTGCAATCTCATCTGTAATGTCATCTATAATTTCCCCAAAAAGAGTTCCCAAAGACATTATGATGACCCCATGTTCACCTGAACTCTGGACAAACTTTTCTAGATCATTAGGAAGTGGACTTGAGGGCTTGCACTGAAAACCACCCATATATACTACGTTTGGCATTGTGGGTCGTGGAAATTCAAAGGTAAAATCATTTCTCATGAGCCAGATATCTGCATTCTGAAACAGGGAAAAGTAATCCACATCGGGTCCAAAGTATTTCTGACAAAACTCCTTGTAATGATGGCCAAAATAGTTTGACTGTTGATAGTTAGTCAGGAAATAAATCAACACGTTTGTCACTCGCTGAGTAAAAGTCATTTTGTCTGTTAGCTCTGCACCAGGAACAGGCACATAAGACAGAGGTGATGGAGCAATAGCAAAATGACTCTCTCCAAGAACAGTCCAACGAACATTAAGCACAAGAGGGAGGCCAAGTTTGTGTGCAAGTAGCACACCGCCTCCCATAGCAGGGTCAGCTAAAAGCATATCATAGTTAGCCTGCTGCAAAGAGTTCATCAAGGTCTCATTTTCAAATATCTTGGTGGTCATGTTACAAATCTGCTTATGAATCTCAGAGAACATTTTCATAACCTCCATTTGACGCATGATTTTGTTCCAAGCTAATATTTTGTAAGGATGCGTTAGTAGTGACACAGACAAAAGATTGTTCCAATATTCTTCATTATATTCACCCATATCAACAGTGATGTAACTGTAGTAGGGTGACTCTTTAATATACATATTGTCTGAACTGCGAATCACTGTGATGTTGTGGCCTCTTGAATATAATTCTGTAATGAGAACTTTCATATTAATCCAGTGGCTTCCATCCACTGGATATACCAGAATTTTTCCAGAATAGACTCCAGATGGAACAGATAACAGGGACAATATTATAAGAAGGGCTGAGAAATACATCATCTTTCAAGACCTATAAATAAAAAAACAGATAAATAAGCTTTATTGTTATACATTAATATTTGAAAATAATTGCTATTCAGTCTGACTAACACACAGGTTTTCGTATAGTACTTTGTCCTATCTATAAGAATATATAACCTCCAGCTCTTGCAAAGATAATCCTTAAATTTACTATAAATTTATGATGCTAAAATGGTGATTCATTACATGATAAAAAGAGTATATAAGCTAATGTGAAAAAAGCAGTTAATATATAAATGTAGCATTGAAAATATTGTTACTGATCCAATCAGTCCCCAAAATGCAAATACTATGATTGTATTCATTTATCTACAGTGTTTTAGTAGTAAATATTTTCATTATTTGAGTGTAGATTAATTGTAAAAAGACAGACACAATATTTGTCTTGGAAGGTAGATTTTAGCTGAGATTTATGCAAAAATCCGAAATGACAATGACTGCTAGTTCTAGAGGTGCCAACAACTGGACAAATTTATAATCAAAATCATTTAAAAGTGGTCCACAATAAATTATTTTTCTTCTGTATTATTATTATTATTATTATTATTATTATTATTA
This sequence comes from Silurus meridionalis, assembly GCF_014805685.1. Classification (NCBI taxonomy): domain Eukaryota; kingdom Metazoa; phylum Chordata; class Actinopteri; order Siluriformes; family Siluridae; genus Silurus; species Silurus meridionalis. The sequence goes on along the minus strand of NC_060893.1, from coordinate 9,303,001 downwards.
TTATTATTATTATTATTATTATTATTAATTAAATTTTATTCTTTTTCTCTAAAAAGAACCACAAAGAGAATTACAGATACTCACCTAATCAAAAACATAACTTGCCTAGAACAGGAGTATGTAAATAATCCTCAAAAAATGGATACTGCTCACACTAAGCATGTACATAAATAAAAAAATAAAATAAAAAACAATGTAAATGCACTTGCAGTGCGAGAGCTCATCAGTGACAATCAGAACTGGAATGCAGTGTAAACAGTACATCTGAACATAATGTCCAAAGAGTCCAAAGAGTCCAAAGTCCACCAGAGGACTTTACTGAGGATCACTGCAAAATATGCAATGTATGCAAGTATTGATTATAAACCCAGCCATTAGGGAGGCACAAGCCAGTGCATTCTTAGTGCCGGTCCCAAGCCCGGGTAAATGGGGAGGGTTGCGTTAGGAAGGGCATCCAGCGTAAAACATGTGCCAAATCAAATATGCGGATCACAAATGAGAATTTCATACCGGATCGGTCGAGGCCCGGGTTAACAACGACCGCCACAGGTATCGTTAGCCGACAGGGTACCGGTGGAAATTGGGCTACTGTTGGCCGAAGGAGGAAAAGGAGAGGAGAAAGACGTCTACGGAGACGGCAGGGGAAGGAGCAGTGTAGGAGAGTGGAGGTTCGGGTTGGTACTTTAAATGTTGGTACTATGACGGGTAAAGGGAGAGATGTAGCTGATATGATGGAGAGGAAAAAGGTAGATATGCTGTGTGTTCAGGAGACCAAGTGGAAAGGGAGTAAGGCCAGGAACATTGGAGGTGGATTTAAACTGTTTTATCATGGTGTGGATGGAAAGAGAAATGTGTAGGGGTGATTCTGAAGGAAGAGTACAGTAAGAGTGTAGTGGAGGTGAAGAGAGTTTCTGATAGGGTGATGATCGTGAAGGTGGAAGTTGAAGGGATGATGATAAATGTCATCAGTGCCTATGCTCCACAAGTTGGCTGTGAGATGGAGGAGAAGGAAAGATTCTGGAGTGAATTAGATGAAGTGGTAGATGGTGTACCTAGGAAAGAACGGTTGGTGATTGGGGCGGACTTTAATGGGCATGTAGGTGAAGGAACAGAGGTGATGAGGAGGTGATGGGTAGGTATGGTTTTAAGGAGAGGAATGTGGAAGGGCAGATGGTGGTAGATTTTGCTAAAAGGATGGAAATGGCAGTGGTGAACACTTATTTTAAGAAGAAGCAGGATCATAGGGTGGCGTATAAGAGTGGAGGAAGGTGCACACAGGTGGACTATGTGCTATGCAGGAGATGCAACCTGAAGGAGATTGGCGACTGTAAGGTGTTGGCAGGGGACAGTGTAGCTAGATAGCATAGGATGGTGGTCTGTAGGATGGTTTTGGAGGCGAAGAAGAAGAGGAGGAGAGTGAGGACTGAAAGAAGAATAAGATGGTGGAAACTGAAGGAGGAAGAGTGTAGTGTGAGGTTCAGGGAAGAGGTCAGAGAGAGGCTCAGTGGTGTTAAGGAGGTGTTGGATGATTGGGCAACTACTGCAGGAGTGATGAGGGAGACAGCTAGAAAAGTACTTGGTGTGACATCTGGAAATAGAAAGGAAGACAAGGAGACGTGGTGGTGGAATGAGGAAGTGCAGGAGAGCATAAGGAGAAAGAGGTTGGCAAAACAGAAGTGGGATAGACAGAGTGATGAGAAAAGTAGGCAGGAGTACAAGGAGATGCGGCAGCAGGCTAAGAGGATGTGGCGAAAGCCAAGGAAAAGGCATATGAGGAGCTGTATGAGAGGTTGGACACTAAGGAAGGAGAAAAGGATTTGTACCGATTGGCCAGGCAGAGGGACCGAGCTGGAAAGGATGTACTGCAAGTTAGAGCAGTAAAGGATGGAGAGGAAATGTGTTGACTAGTGAGGAGAGTGTGTTGAGAAGGTGGAGGGAGTATTTTGAGCAGCTGATGAATGAGGAAAATCAGAGAGAGAAGGTTGGATGATGTGGAGTTGGTGAAGCAGGATGTAGATAGGATTAGTAAGGAGGAAGTGAGAGCAGCGATTAAGAGGATGAAGAGTGGAAAGTCGGTTGGACCAGATGACATACCGGTAGAAGCGTGGAGATGTTTAGGAGAGATGGCAGTGAGTTTTTGACCAGATTGTTTAACAGGATTTTGGAAGGTGAGAAGATGCCTGAGGAATGGAGAAGAAGTGTGCTGGTACCGATCTTTAAGCATAAAGGAGATGTGCAGACCTGCAGTAACTACAGGGGTATTAAGTTGATCAGTCACACCATGAAGTTATGGGAAAGAGTAGTGGAAGCCAGGCTGAGAGAAGAGGTGACCATCTGTGAGCAACAGTATGGTTTCATGCCGAGGAAGAGCACCACAGATGCCTTATTTGCTTTGAGAATGTTGATGGAGAAGTATAGAGAAGGACAGAAGGAATTGCATTGTGTATTTGTGGATTTAGAGAAGGCGTACAACAGAGTGCCAAGAGAGGAGTTGTGGTATTGTATGAGGAAGTCAGGTGTGTCAGAGCAGTATGTGAGGGTGGTGCAGGACATGTATGAGGACAGTGTGACGGCAGTGAAGTGTGCAGTAGGTATGACAGACTGGTTTAGGGTGAAGGTTGGACTGCATCAAGGATCAGCCCTGAGCCCTTTCCTGTTTGCAGTGGTGATGGACAGGTTGACGGACGAGGTCAGACAGGAGTCTCCCTGGACTATGATGTTTGCGGATGATATTGTGATTTGTTGTGAGAGTAGGGAGCAGGTTGAGAAGAGCCTGGAGAGGTGGAGATATGCGCTGGAGAGAAGGGGAATGAAACTCAGTAGGAGTAAGACAGAATACATGTGTGTGAATGAGAGGGAGGGCAGTGGGTGGTGCGGTTGCAGGAGAAGAGCTTCAGAAGGTGGAGGAATTCAGGTACCTGGGGTCAACAGTGCAAAGTAATGGAGAGTGTGTTAGAAGTAAAGAAAAGAGTGCAGGCAGGGTGGAGTGGGTGGAGAAGAGTGACAGGAGTGATTTGTGATAGTAGGGTATCTGCAAAATGAAAGGGAAAGTTTATAGGACTGTGGTGAGACCTGCGATGTTGTATGGTTTAGAGACAGTGGCATTGAGTAAAAGACAGGAGGTGGAGCTGGAGGTAGCAGAGCTGAAGATGTTGAGGTTTTCGTTGGGAGTGACGAGGATGGATAAGATTAGAAATGAGTTTATTAGAGGGACAGCGCATGTAGAATGTTTTGGTGACAAGGTGAGGAGGCGAGATTGAGATGGTTTGGACATGTGCAGAGGAGGGACATGAATTATATTGGTAGGAGAATGCTGAGGATGGAGCCACCAGGTAGGAGGAAAAGAGGAAGGCCAAGAAGGAGGTTCATGGATGTGGTAAGGGAAGACATGCAGGTAGTTGGTGTGAAAGAGGCAGATGTAGAGGACAGGGTGGTATGGAGACGGATGATCCGCTGTGGCGACCCCTAATGGGAGCAGCCGAAAGAAGAAGAAGAAGAATGCAAGTATTGATTATTATACTCTTCATTTTAATTGTTTGAAACTTAAGGAAAATACAGTAAATGATGGGAAACACATTTATACACAAAAAGGGGTTACAGACATTCTCAACATTCCCTATACATCATACGCACACGTATAATCTGTTTATAGTTAGCCTAGACCTATATAATAAAGTATTTGTGTCACGAACATGATCATAAACTAATAATAAGATCTCATGAATGCTTAATTAGCGTGTAAACAAATGGAGCACTTAATGATGAATAGCTAACTGAGCAGAAACATGCTTTACATGCCTTAAAAAGTCCAACCTAGTGTTGTCTTTATTTTTTTTAAAAACCTGCATGTTTTTATTGTCACATTTATGTTGTGAAACAATTGATTAGGTATATAATGATACAATTTATATTCACTTATGGAGTGAAATAGTTATGTAGGAGGTAATATTTTGCCATCTCACGGATCTATGGTCACCTGTTAGAGCCACAGTTCAGGATACTGTCTGTTTGGAGTTTCATGGAGTCCCTCTGTGTTAAGTGTGTTTCTTCTGTAAGTTATTCCAACCAGAGATAGCATAGAATATTGAAATCAGAAATTGTCAGAATAATTTGAATTGCGCAATATTTACTTCTACCTTAATACAATGAAGTCAGTTCTATGTTGTGTAAATTTTAACAAATTTGCTTGATAATCAAGATTTAAAAAGAGTAAAAATCTTAGTAGATAGTTTATACTAATTTCAACTTATACATTGGTACATAATTATTTAAACAAACATATCATTCACATTTGTTTTTCTTTTTGAAGATTAATGTAACACAAAGACATCTCAGGGCCAAAATCATTATCCAGCCACTAATCATCACAACCCCCAACAATGTAAGGATAACATCCACAGAATGATAGGTAATCCAAGACATCCTGAAAGACTGTGTGCGCAGGTGAGGAGCACCTCTATTTCTTATAACGTATTCAATCCAGAAGACTGCGCGATCAAGGGGTTTCATGGGCTGGTCATGATGCAGCTGAGACAATTTTTGCATGTTCTCTCTGTAAGATGGATTATACAGCACTTCCTTTAATGCCTCTAAAAATACTGATCTGTCCAAATTAGTAATATCCAAAACCTTAGCTGTTCCCTTTTCTCTCATCCTTGACAGGTTATCAGGCTGATCGAATGCTAGTGGTAAACCTAAAATGGGAACCCCATGATAAATAGCCTCCTGAATACCATTGGTTCCTCCATGTGCTACAAAGACCTTAGTCTTGGTGTGTCCAAGTAGGTCATTTTGTGGCATCCAGTTCACTAGTAATGTGTTGTTGCCAAGAGTAGAGGGTCGAGGTCCAGTGTGTCTCCAAATGACCTTTTGAGGCAGTTGGGCAAAGGCAGCTGCAATCTCATCTGTAATGTCATCTATAAGTTCCCCAAAAAGAGTTCCCAAAGACATTATGATGACCCCATGTTCACCTGAACTCTGGACAAACTTTTCTAGATCATCAGGAAGTGGACTTGAGGGCTTGCACTGAAAACCACCCATATATACTACGTTTGGCATTGTGGGTCGTGGAAATTCAAAGGTAAAATCATTTCTCATGAGCCAGATATCTGCATTCTGAAACAGGGAAAAGTAATCCACATCGGGTCCAAAGTATTTCTGACAAAACTCCTTGTAATGATGGCCAAAATAGTTTGAATGTTGATAGTTAGTCATGAAATAAATCAACACATTTGTCACTCGCTGAGTAAAAGTCATTTTGTCTGTTAGCTCTGCACCAGGAACAGGCACATAAGACAGAGGTGATGGAGCAATAGCAAAATGACTCTCTCCAAGAACAGTCCAACGAACATTAAGCACAAGAGGGAGGCCAAGTTTGTGTGCAAGTAGCACACCGCCTCCCATAGCAGGGTCAGCTAAAAGCATATCATAGTTAGCCTGCTGCAAAGAGTTCATCAAGGTCTCATTTTCAAATATCTTGGCGGTCATGTTACAAATCTGTTTATGAATCTCAGAGAACATTTTCATAACCTCCACTCCAAAGATGATTTTGTTCCAAGGTAATATTTCGTTACGATGCATTAGTAGTGACACAGACAAAAGATTATTCCAATATTTTTCATTATATTCACCCATATCAACAGTGATGTAACTGTAGTAGGGTGACTCTTTAATATACATATTGTCTGAACTGCGAATCACTGTGATGTTGTGGCCTCTTGAATATAATTCTGTAATGAGAACTTTCATATTAATCCAGTGGCTTCCATCCACTGGATATACCAGAATTTTTCCAGAATAGACTCCAGATGGAACAGATAACAGGGACAATATTATAAGAAGGGCTGAGAAATACATCATCTTTTAAGACCTATAAATAAAAAAACAGAAAAAAAGCTTAAATAATATGCATTATAAAATAAGCCTTTTGTGTAAAATAGAGAATATACACAAAATATCGCAAAATATTGAAAAATATGAATGATCGTAAATGTAAAATGAATGTAAAAAAAAATCATATATAATATACAACAAAATATAAAGAAATATAATAAGAATCAAAATTAATTATTTAAACTTAACTTGTGATTCAGACTCTTTTATTTGCTGATCAGTCACAGTTTTAATGGTAATTTAGCGGAGTGGGTCTTGGAGCGTTCAATATAAATATCTATTGTTTAACTGATTTAGAAGTGGGAGGTGCTCTGATTATTATCTACACCCACTCCATTAAAGCTGGCATGTTCTCTGATATATTGAAATAAAAAGACCTGAGTGCAGTAAAAACACTGTATTACAGTTGTTCCAAAATATGAGCAGCTACTGAACAGTTAATTTATTGTAAAAAAATGTATATACATTTGCTGGTACACGAGCCAAAAAATCTATTAAAGCTTATTAGCCATTAACTTTGTGAATGCACCTGTAGATGTCACCAGGAAGCTCACTAAAATGACATACAAGATGTCTGTATAGTTTTTGGAGAACCTGCTGCAGCTCATCTGGACAGTCTGACTAACACACAGGTTTTCGTTTAGTACTTTATCCTATCTAAAAGAATATATAACCTCCAGCTCTTGCAAAGATAATCCTTAAATTTACTATAAATTTATGATGCTAAAATGGTGTTTCATTACATGATTAAAAGGGTATATAAGCGTGAATGTGAAAAAAGCAGTTAATATATAAATGTAGCATTGAAAATATTGTTACTGATCCAATCCGTCCCCAAAATGCAAATACAATGATTGTGTTAATTTATCTACAGTGTTTTAATAGTAAACATTTTCATTATTTGAGTGTAGATTAATTGTAATAAGCCAGACACAATTTTTGTCTTTGAAGGTAGATTTTAGCTGAGATTTATACAAATACACGAAAGGACAACGACTGCTAGTTCTAGAGGTGCCAACATTTATAAAAAAAAAACATTTTAAAGTGGTCCACAATAAATTCTTCTTCTTCGGTATTATTATTATACGTATTAATTTTATTTTGTTTTTTTTCTCTAAAATGAACCACAAAGAGAATTACAGATACTCACCTAAGCAAAAACAGAACTTGCCCAGAACAGGAGTATGTAAATAATCTTCAGGAAATGGATACTGCTTACATTAAGCATGTACATAAAGAAAAAAAAAGAAAAAACAATGTAAGTGCATGAGCAGTGCGAGAGCTCATCAGTGACATTCAGACCTGGAAAGCAGTGTACACATAATGTCCAAAGATCATGTTCTAGTGATAAAAGGGTAAAACCACTTTCCCCTTCTGATATGCTCTATAACTATAAAGTTATTCAGTTACGTAAACAACGCAATGGTTATGTGTATCTTAATGAATTCTCATCTACACAACAGTCAACCAAAAGCCTTTATTTGTTTAAAAATCTAAACTGTGATTATATTATAATGATGGTTATCTGGGTTGTGGTGTTGTTTAAGTCAGACTTTGAAAGAAGCTCTTTATTAACCACATTCAAGATTGGCATAGAAAATAAATGGTGTATAGAGAAATGAATGGTTTAATACAAAAATCGATACATAAACAGATAAGCAGACCGACATCTAAAGAACATACAGTTCACAAACCTACAGTAGTTTATTGAATAAAAAAATAAACGGATAAACAATAAGATAATATCTTTTGGTCCTGCTCTTTCTCGTGATGATAACAACTTTATAAGGCTTCAGTACGGCTGATGTTGACGCTGTAGTTTCAAACTACAGCATTGTTACACTTGTGGATTGAGGGCTGGGAGCAGCCTGGTAAAATGCTTCAGTCTGACCAACTGAATGAATTTTAAAACTGATTATTTTAAATTTAAATAATTATTCATTAATAATTATGCATTTTCTAAAGAGTTTTCCTTTTTTACTGTTTTAGATTGGAAGTTTTAAATTTCTCTGTAGCCACCCCTAGCATTGCGCAACCTGTGGAATCACTGCAGGGCCAAGTAGATAAGACAAGCCTTTAACCCAGACCACAGAATCATAAATATGCATATAAAAGATAATTGAAGAATTCATTCATAATTGAGTAATGTAGGTTACTAGTTACTGACCCTGTTGATGGGGATGTCTGGCCCTTTGCATATTCATACACAATATTAAACAAATGATTTTTTTTTTCTGATTAATAGAATACACAGAACTGCTTTTCAGACTTTTTTTTAATGTATTTTTTTGTTTGTTAGTTTTTTTTGCAAAAACCAGGTATTCAATTACAAAACAACTGTTGTAAAATTCTTTATTCATAAACTTGATGCAAGTTTACAAAATTTACTGTACATGATCAAAGTTCTCTTGCAAATGAAAAGAACAACCTGAATGCATGCCAAAAGAATAATTCCACCATGAGATGGCGCCAATAAAAAAAAAAAGAAAGTAAGAGCACAGTCATTAGTTAAGCTGAGGTCAGTATTTAAAATATCCAGTCATACTTGGTAGGACAACAAACATAGCATTACTTAAATAAAAAATAATAATAATAATAATAACACAGCATACCAGGTGGATCCTGATTACAAGGTGCAGATGTGTTGAATTTAAAACTTAACTTAAATATCAAACAGCGACTTTGCAGTAACAGAGTATGACTAACCTGGGGTGAACACTAAAACCCGGAGAACATACATTTAAAGACTGTGCTCAGCTGTGCTTCTCTTAGAGTGCAAATGCCATCATAACCTTCAAGACACCTTACTTAATACTCCTGTTCACCAAACATTTACTTGACAGGTTGATTTTATTTCACAGATTTACAGAACAGCAAGCCACTGTTAGATGGGGCTTTTATGTAATCATGAATAGTTTAGAGTCTGGACATGACTCCAACCCTTTATGTTTATTACTGAGGCACATTTTTATACTCTGTGCAAAAAAGCCAAGAAGTTTAACCCTGGGCAATTTCCTAAAACAAAAATTACAATACTAGGAGACAATGAAGTTGGGAAGGAAACAGTTACAAATAATCATAATGAAACCATGATCCTTGCTATTTGGTCCTCTGCTGCACTTGGTAAATAAAAAAAAAATTAAAAATACAAACAAAACAGCAGTAACAGAAACGGATTCTTCATTATAGTACACTATATAATGCCTGGTTGTAAAGTCTGTTGAAACAATAGGCTTTCAATTAAACCAGCTTATGTAAAACTCTAAACCCATTGGTTTTAGGATATGAACCATGGTAATATCATCAATAATAACATCAGTCTAGCAGAGTTCCTGAGGTTTTCCAGGTAATGGCAAAATTGAATGTACAATTAGCACTTTACAGCAGTCCAATGTGGGGGAAGGACATCGAAAAGAAGAGTCCTTCTCATTAGGAAACAGGTGGCAGGGTGGGTAACTAAGGGTGGGGGGTGGTTGGGTGAACCAGAAAAATAAGTTGCTGAATTAGTGTCAGTATGAAAAATAAAGGACAAGATTTAAAAACAGGCATGGATTAAGGTAATAAGGAATGACTACTCGACAACCTCAGAATTAAACAAATAAATGTTTCTAAAGCCCCTATTTAAAAAAAAAAAAAAAAAAAAAAAAAAACGTTTAGTGTCTTATAATTTTCCACATGACATCCAATTAAATATTTTATGATCAAGGTCTTGACTGTATATCATGGCATAGCCGAAATTCCACATTAACAGCACATTAACGAGTACACAGGCAAGTTTCTGTTGAATTAGAGAACATGGCATTTATTTATTTGCATGTTCTCAGGCTTGTGTTTGCTAAACAGACCTCAGATTAAACACAAGGCTAAAAGCAGAAAACAGGGCACAGAGTGGTATTCATTCACAGTTATTAAACTGAAAACTGGAATGAATCCCATACCTTACAATAACCTTAATTTTATTATTACAGAAAATAATATTTTTTCTAAAAGCATTAAACATACCAGCACATTTTAACAACATCGAACACAAAGGTTTTAAAAAGATAGAGCAATGCCTGCAGAGATAAGATAGGTGCCAAATCTTCATATTGTCTTTTTTTGCATCCATATCATTTTGAAGTTCAGTGAACCAAAAGCCTGATCTGATAGCCACAATATCTTACATGAAAAGAAGAGAATGAGAATAAAATCCAGACTCTTACATTATTCCATTCAGTTCCAGGCAAAACATTAATCTTTTGGTCGCTAAACATTGCTCGGTGTAAATCACGCATTATTACCAAAGCTGTGTGCTTCAGACACATCCAGGAAGGAAAAAGGTTACAGACAGAAGATCGAGTGAAATAAGAGGAACAGACTAAATGGACCTCACACTCCTGCTGAACGAAAGAAATTTAGCGGAATTTTAGAACAATTCAAATGCAAAATAGTTGATCTCAAGTGCCACATTCCCATAATGATGTGTCGTCGTCGTCTTCTACTTCTTCTTAACCGTCTTCTTTAGGAGGTGTGTACCAGCCTACAAAAACACACCACAACACTTTTGACAATGCAAGTTGATCCCAAATATCACCCATAGACACACCACCAAACAAAGTCCCAAAACAAGACCATTCAATAAACTAATATCAGTTTTATAAATGATCATTTGTCTTGTGGGGTGTAATTAATTTGAAAGGTTTCAAAAATCAAATATGATATTTCAGTAGAGGAAAAAAACAAACTCTAGCAATAAGTTTGAAAGCACTGTTGTATAACGATAAGAAACAGCAAATTATAAAATATGTTAACAATTTTTACCATTCTTTTCATGGATCTGGACCAAAGACTTATATGACTGTTGCGCTCTGGCAAGATTATACTGGTTCTGTTAGGAGGAAAAAGCAATATTTAAAAAAACAATGTTGCATGTTGCAGTTAGCAAATAAATATTTACAAATAAATGGAAGAAAAAAAGCCAAGAGGCCAGGAAAACAAACCTTATTAGCTCCAAATTGTACTCTAGCTTTCCCTTTCACCAGAGTAGCATTGATTTGCATAATGACAGACTCTATGGAATAGGCACTGCTCCAGCCCTGATAGTGCATATGAAAAAGAGAGAGAACGAGAGAGTGTTGATTAGAATGCACATACACAATCAGCAACATGAACTATATCAAAGAGCCATAAAAACATTAGGAATTCTAACCTGTTTTGTTAGTAGTTCCATACATAAGGCCCCTCCCCCGAGAACATAGCTAGAAATAATATACAATTTGAAATATTTAAAATAGGAAATGGGCTATAAAATGTATGCCTCCACTTATAACATACATTTTAAACCTTACATTTGCATACGTATTTCTTAAATACAATTACAATGAATACAATAGAAATGAATTAATTTATTAGATCACAGGTTCCCAGTCCTGGAGTATCCCCTGTACTAAAGTGCACACCTGACTTAACAACTGATTAAACAGCCACTCCTGAGCTGAAGTAGCAGTGAAAACAATAATATGGGGTACTAAAAGAACAGGGTTGGGAATCTTTGTATTAGAACAAGAGAGCTTTCAATTATTGAACTTGCTACCAACATACCACATTAGATCCAAGCTGTCATTAGTTTCATTAGTTATAGAGGTTTGGATTAAACCCATTTAATATATCTGGTGGGTCATATAAGATATTAATTATAAGAAAACAATAACAAACACAATTACAATGATGTGTTTTGATTTCCATGTGTTTTGATCACTGTAGCCATTTCTTTTATGGAAAAGTTGAATAAGTTGAGATTAAGCTAATAATAAGATGGATACAGCTGATAAAAATACAAACACACTCTAAAAGCATAAATAAGGTTTTTGTACTGACCCTCCAGAGAGTATAGGAGATACTACTCGTACAAAGGGGGGATCAAAGGGAAAGTTATCCTGTGAAACCAATAGAACGAAATTATTAAAACGTGAACACTTAAATAATCAAGTTATTTAGGCAATTAACTCACTTTATAAAAGAAGCTGAGCAGAATATAGTCAACTCCTTCTTTTTCTTTCAAGACTTGCAAGTCACTATGTAATGGACTATCTGGATCTACCCTGTAATACATTGAATTTTCTTAGTTGAAAGCTAGAACAAGCAGTCAAGTCACAAGCATTTATATATCAATATCAATGATGAAATGACTGTACTTACGTCCTCAGCTTGACATGCCATTCATAAAGACTATCATTGACAAGTTCCACTGAATAAATACCTGCATAACATATACACAATACATGACATACCAACACAAACAAAAATAGCTTAATATAAAAAGAAATCTATCTATCTATCTATCTATCTATCTATCTATCTATCTATCTATCTATCTATCTATCTATCTATCTATAAACATCATATTAATTAAGAATCATCAAAATCTTGTTTTTCTAGACTTTAAAGTCCATCTTGACTGACATCAAATGACATCTGGTCAAGCATAACTAATTTGGCTCAGTCTGTTAGAGGCCTCTTTTCATCTTAGAATATAAACTACAAAAAACATAACTGCATAAGCATCACATTTCTCTCCAAAACACCCCTATACCCATTTATGTATATGTACAACACACAAAACTGTATCTTTACCCATCTTGTAACTCGGTGACCTATAGATCTCCCTGAGTTCCTTCATAAGACGGTCTGAGGCCTGAACAGAGCCTGACACTGCACCCTAAAGAACATAAAACAAAGACTTTTCAAGAAAATTTATTAATTTTGACATGTAAAAATTGAGATTTTAGAACAATGTGGAGACCAGGAATATACTTCTTGCAGCAGTACACCTTCTGCATCAAAATCAAGCATTGCTACAGAAATGTGCAGTGTGAATGCTGACCAATTTTAGATGTTCCTGCTCAGTGAAGTGGTCCAGCACTATAACAAATCACAGACATTTCTGTGAGCCTGTACTGAGATACATAAGGGGATCTTAAATTCAGTAACATCAGTAATATTAGACAATTTTAATAATGGTGCAGCCTTGATTCAGAGGACAAACAAATGATTTTTGTGATAAAAAAAACTAAATTTAATAAAATAAAATAAATCAAAACACAAAGGAGTTTCAATTTATGAAATTAATTTGGGCAATGAGTTATTGAGAATGGGTGGGTTAAGATATTATATTATTCAATCAGGTTCGGTGTTAATGTTTCCACATTCAACTAACACTTACATTCAAGTGATCTTGCCTTTGGGTCTTTCGGATTTTTTCTAGTATAGCAAGGTTCTCCTTTTCTATCCCGTCATCTTCTGACTTCTTGCCTTCTACAGGTTCCTCCACTTTCATCTCATAGTGGTCAAGATCTTCGATGTCCTGCTAATACACACAATGTTTTAAGTCATGTAAGACACTTCATAATAAACAAATAAAAAGGGCATTTGTATTAAGCCTCAGTCAACCTCAGTCATTTCTTCCTCTTCTTCTTCATCAGATGTTACTTCATCTGTTGTTACATGCTTTTGGCAAATAACAGAAAAAATATATTTAAATATAGATAAGACGTTTTTTTCCAAAAGCATACAGAAAATGACTGATTTAATTAACCTTTCTCTCATGACTGATTGGTCCAGCAGGAAGAGGCTGGTCCAGCATATCTACATCAGGGTGCTGGGGCAGGTTATACAGCCGACAAAGATCACAGATAAGTCTTTTCAACTGCTGTACAAGCTGAGAGAGAGAATAACAGTCAATTTCTCCAAGTGCTTATTACACCCCTGTAAATTACTGAATAGCAGTAATAGATCAAAATCAAAAGAACAACTTGAGGAGACAAGATCTTTTAAGAATCATTTCTTACCAAGGTACTGCCTTTCCGGACATCCTCCAGGCGCTCGAACACCTCAGTCAGGCTCGGATCATCTGATTCCACAAACCATAAAGGGGGAGTTGAGGGGTAAGCCTCCTAAATGCAGAACATGCCTTTAAAATATATCAGCACTTTGACTTTTGATCAAAAAAGTCTTAGTTTTTTCTATGATCAAATCCAGCAGCTCTTCCACAGCCGAAGAAAAAACTGTGTGAACTTTACTGAAGACTTTCTGTCCTTGATACATAGCAATTTGGTTACCAAATAATTATTATTATTTTTTTAACCCTAAAAACAACATCCTCACAGTCAAGACTGCTTGTGTAATGCCTGTCATGTTAAGAATTAACATTGGCTTCTTTTGTATTTTTATGTGTAAATAACTTTGCAATATTGTGATTTGTGGTGAGAGTAGGGAGCAGGTGGAGAAGAGCCTGGAAAGGTGAAGGTACACACTGGAGAGAAGGGGAATGAAAGTCAGTAGAAGTAAGACAGAGTACATGTGTGTGAATGAAAGGGAGTGCAGTGGAGTGGTGAGGTTGCAGGGAGAGGAGGTGGAGAAGGTGGAGGAATTCAGGTACCTGGGGTCAACAGTGCAAAGTAATGGAGAGTGTGTTAAAGAAGTGAAGAAAAGAGTGCAGGCAGGGTGGAGGAGTGTCAGAAGTGATTTGTGAAAGGGAAAGTTTATAGGACTGTTGTGAGCCCTGCAACGTTGTATGGTTTAGAGACAGAAGCATTTTTAAAAAGACAGGAGGCTGAGCTGGAGGTGGCAGAGTGGCACTGGGAGTGACAAGGATGGTGTCCTGAACAGCGCATGAGGACGTTTTGGAGACAAGGTGAGAGAGGCCCGATTGAGCTGGTTTGGACATGTGCAGAAAAGGGACATGGGGTATGTCGGTAGAAGAATGCTGAGGATGGAAAAGCCAGGCAGGAGAAAAAGAGGAAAGCCAAAAAAGACGTTTATGGATGTGGTGAAAGAAGACAAGCAGGTAGCTGGTTCAAAAGAGGCAGATGTAGAGGACAGGGTAGTATGCAGACAGATGATCCACTGTGGAAACCCCTAACAGGAGCAGCCGAAAGTAGAATACGTTTTGTAAATAACTTTGCGCTAACTATATTGACCATAATAAGCTAGTTAACATGCCATACTTGTTTAAAAAAAAAATAGATTTGGAACATTGTATGGGAAACACCTACACACTTAATCATTCATGCAATTATCTAATAGGCCAGTAAGGTGGTGGCAGTGCAATGCATAAAAACATTCCCTGGTCTGATCAATTTGATTGAATCACTTTGAGCCTAGTAATACCAATCAATTAGCGCTTGAACACCACAGCCTATTAAAGTATTCCTGTTATTCCTTCCTAAACATAATTTACCATCTTCTAATCTTCAGCATGATAATGCATCACATCACAAAACAAGTCATCTTGCTTTCAAGACAAGTTTAATTTTCTTCAGGAGCAGCATGGAGCAGCTGAAAAGATCTGCAGGAACCCACATCTTCCAACATCTTGTGGAATCCAAAAGGAATGTAGGCTGATATGAAAGAAGGCCATACCAAGTATCAGCCTAGTTCACTCTGTAAGTGTTTATATCTTTTGTATATTTTAGCATATCTGTTAACACCATATACATCTAGATAACGGAACAGATGCCAAGGTTTTGGCTGTGAAATAGCTTGATCCTAGCTAGTGGGCATTACAAGATGATGTCATGAAGTAGCTTGTGGGAATTTCAAAATTTCATGAGCTAAAAATCATCAATCTATAAACACAAGATCCTGACTTGACAATCTTTTCCCAGGTTCGACAACTTTATCAGAAGGTGTCAGTTATTGTTACATTACCCAAGACTCAAACAAGACTGTACAGACTTTATCTGATGTCTGAAATCCTTGCGTGCGTGGATTAGACCAAACTGCTACTAATAGTATCCTTGCTAGCTAATTAACCAGCTGGTCGTTGGTACCAACTGTTTCCTCTGTTTTTAAAGAGTAGATTAGCACTAGCCACCCAGGCAAGCAGTCACCAATCTTAAATAAACTGGTTATAGTGTTGTTACACACCATCACGGATTTATGCGCTGAAATTAGCCGACACGGGGCCTAATCCAAATCATAAACACTGGGTTGCCATTATTTCTGGGGGAATTCCAGGTCTGCTAACCAGGGCTTAACTACACACAGATTGCTACTGCTAATAGTTTAGTACAAGTGAAGGGGGTTTAAGTAGCGAACATGTAGCAGTGCATTAGCTGAATAAAGCAGAAGTGGCGCATCGCTTTTAAAACAAGTTACTGCAAACTTTACAAATACATTTACACTTTAAACATACTCCTGTTGGTTTTCAGGACTCCGTAAACAGATGACTGAATTAATTACCAATGGCGACTATACAGGCACCGGGCCAACTTTAATCACTTGGGAGAACTTCACCCCAAACCAACCCAATTAGCTTCTTAGATTCATTAGATTTAAAAGAATAAGTTGTGAAATAAATATTAATAGACAAGTGAGCCTTTATTAGAGCTCTTTTAGAAAAAATATTTAAATGTGTTATTTATTTAACGTTAATTTTAGCCCACATATGAGGTGTTATTGATCAGGCTAACTAGCTAGTTGCGTCTTCCCACATCTGCCCTTACCGTAATATTGCAATGGATGATCAGTAGCTTTTCACCAGTCACATTAAACTGACAGCTAAGCTCGTCGGGTTTCCAGTCGATTATTCGAAAACGTTCGTGATTCGGGTCAAAAATCGACTCCAAGAACTTTAATTCGGCCTTAAGCGCCGACACGGACATCTTCCACTCATCTCCAGCCAGGCCGCGGGGGGAGCGAGCGCACAGCTAGCCTACTAGCTAACAACTAGCACCGCTCTGAGTGCCTATGTTTTTACACCGAGTAACAAAGGAGGGGTGGAGAAAAGAGAGAAAAAGAGAGAGAGAGAGAGAGAGAGAGAGAGAGGGAGAGAAGCCCACTTCTATCACTGTCATCAGGGTTAGTGTGTGTGTTAGTGTTAATGTGTAGTCCCCTGACCTGCCCAGTACTCACTTACATAATCATATGTATACATAATCATATCACACACATTTGATTTGTGTTTTCTCTGAATTGCAAAATGTATTTTAGTATTTCACTCATATTCATTCGCTCTCTCATTTACTTACACGCTCATCTAATCACTAATTCATTCACTCATATAATCACTTACTCACTCAGAATCATTTATTCACTCACTCACGCACTCACTCACATAATCAGCTATTAATTCACTCATATAATTACTCGCTCACTCAATCACTAATACAATCATTCACTCACATAATCAATTATTCACTCAATCATATAATAGCTCACTCACTCACTCTCATTCATAAACTCACTCATATAACTCGCTTACTCATATAATCACCTATTCAGTCATTTACTCACTAACAATCATTTACAAACTCACTCATATAACTCGCTTACTAATATAATCACCTATTCACTCACTCACTCACTAACAATAATTCATAAACTCACTCATATAACTCGCTTACTCATATAATCACCTATTCACTCATTTACTCACTAACAATCATTTACAAACTCACTCATATAACTCGCTTACTCATATAATCACCTATTCACTCACTCATGTCATACACTCAATCACAATTTGTTGTTTTCAGTAATGTCAACTCTGAATTAAATGTTTACCCTGACTTCTCCAGTACTCACACATTCACTCACTTGAACTTACAATGAAACAGAAAACTCTATGCAGATTTATCCCATGGAAGTCTGCTGGACCAGACAACATTCCTGGTAGAGTGCTCAGGGTATGTGCAGAACAGCTAGCATATGTCTTCACTGACTATCTAAGGGAGATTTTCCTTGCCACAGTTGCCACGGCTTGCTCATCAGGGACAAATGTACACCATTCACCTTAGCTGTTGATTTCTGTAAAGCTGCTTTGAGACAATGTATGTTGTCAAAAGTGCTATAGAAATAATCTTGACTTGACTTGACTTGACATCCTTTACATCTCCCTAAACAGCACCGTTGTTCCTACGTGCCTCAAGACAACGACAAAAGAAGTCTACAGTCTGCTGCTTAAATGACTATCATCGCACTAACACTCATCATAATGAAGTGCTTCGAGAGGCTTATCATAAGGCACATAAAAAACCAGCTACCACTCTCACTGGACACCATGCAGTTTATATATCCTCCAAACCATTTCACGGATGATGCCATCGCCAAGACCCTCCATCTGTCCCTTACCCACCTGGACAATAAGGACACATACTTACGAATGCTGCTCATAGACTTCAGTTCAGCATTCAACACTATCCTCCCTCAGCACCTAATTAAGAAGCCTAGGCTACTGGGCCTGAACATATCCCTCTGCAACTGGATCCTGGACTTCCTGACTAGGAGACCTTAGTCAAATCACACACCACCACGTTTGGGGAACCTCAGGGCTGTGTGCTAAGCCCACTGCTGACTCATGACTGAGTAGCAATGCACAGCTTGAACTACATCATCAAGTTTGCTGATGACATGACTGTGGTGGATCTCATCAGCAAGAATGATAAGTCAGCATACATGAGAGGAGGTGCAACAGCTAACAGACTGGTTGTTAAGATGGTTGTTGACTTCAGGAGAACACAAAGAGGCCATTCTCAACTGAACATCAATGAATCCTCTGTGGAGATCATCAAGAGCACCATATTCCTTGATGTTTACCTGGCGGAGAACTCCACCTGGTCACTTAACATTAGCTCCATCAGCAATCTACTTCCTAAAAATGCTGAGGAAAGCCCTTCTCCCTCCCCCCATCTTGACTATGTTCTACAGAGGGACCATTGAGAGTATCCTTAGTAGCTGCATTACTCCCTGGTTTGGGAACTGCACCATCTCCTATTGAAAGACCCTACAGAGGGTAGTGGGACATCCGCAAAGCCAACAGCATTGTGGACGACACCACAAACCCCTCACACTCTTCACTCTCCTACCATCAGGAAAAAGGTTTCAAAGCATTCGGGTCCTCACATCCAGACTTTTTTCTCCTCAAGCCACCAGGCTGCTCAACACACAGAACTGAACTGTACCACATTTACACACACACACACACACACACACACACACACACACACACACACACACACACACACACACACAATACTCATTTAAATTTATACATATTCATGTCTTTGCACAATATGTTTACAAATACACTCTTGTTTATGTAACACTACTAGTAACATCTAGGTAGAGTCATTATACTGGGGCTGTTAGCTATGCAAAATATAGATGCCAGTATAATATACGAATCAATTTATTTACTTAATTGTTTAAAAATGTGAGACATAGAGACACAACAGACAGAGACGCCTCTCAATTAACTAACCACTAACAAATTAATCTATAATGATTGTGATTGTGTAATGCATAACCTGCTTATTGACCATGAGTTTTTGTGCTCTGTGAACTTCACATAAAAATGCACCAGGTGGCACTGCTACCTTGCTGTTGAGCTCAGAAGCTGTTTTTGACAGAGACATGCAAAACATGCAAAGATAATTAGGCTCTTAGTTTTCCCATAGACAGTGCTTCAAGTTTCACATTAGTTGATTTGCACAACTGAGCACTAGATAGTCTTATATCTTTGTTCTTGGCTACTCATGTCAGTGTTCAGTGATTACTGCTCAGTGATGTCATTAGTAAACAAATGATAAGATAACTTTTCCTCCAGACACCATGACACATTTTTGGAAATTAATTATAATTTGCATAGTATTAGTTTACAGCTGCAGTATGCAAATCTTAGGGGTGTAAAGACCTGCCTATGTCATTGCAAGCAACTTGTGAAAATGTCTCTTTGGATCAATCTGATGGTTGAAACAACTGGAATTAATAGATATTTTACGAATTCTACAAATGCATCTAAATCAGTAGTCAATCCCTGATGATCCATAGCATATGAGAATGTATGAAGGAAAAATCCATGTTAAATGTTAGCTGACAGTCTCAGCAAGAGCACCACATTTTACATGTTTAAATAGCTTACAGTAAATGTAATTTTTTTTGTGGTGTACCTTGATTGGTGTATTGCTAACTGCAGTGCATCACGACTATCTGACTATAGTCTATAATAAAAGGCACAACTGAAGAGGCTCTAAAGACCACTTGTCTTGAACCGACTTGAATTCACTGGCATTTATAATTTTTTTGAAATACAAAAATAAACACAGATTGTTATTTTTTAATATTGGACTGTGTGTTTGCATATATATATATATATATATATATATATATATATATATATATATATATATATATATATATATATGCAAACACACAGTCCAATATAAATGCCAGTGAATTCAAGTCGGTTCAAGATATATATATATATATATATATATATATATATATATATATATATATATATATATATATATATATATATATATATATATATATATGCAAACACACAGTCCAATATCAAAAAATAAAAATCTGTGTTTATTTTTTCAGATATATTTCATTTTTGGATACTATTCGGATTAAATAATTACCACTTTTTAAAATGGAACTGTATGTTTCCTCATCTTATACCAATTGTTATAATGCGAGCACAGTAGTCAGTCAGCACTGTCAGCATTTAGTATAAGCTCTGTAAATGTGTTTGTAAATCGAGATCAAAATTGTGTGGTCATCACATCAATACTTGTGAAATGTATTATTCATTTATTTTTCATTATACAATCCTATTATTGCTGAAGCTTTTGTGTAAATGGTGGTTTGGATGGTATGTTAAAAATATTAGTTGATTAAGTAAATTAACAAACCTAAAGTGTCGTTTCAGCTGATCTAAATGAGTAGAGTTGGCAACTAATCATCACCTGTTCTTAAAAACAAAACCTTCCAAACATAATGGTCACCCTACCTCTCTGTCCACATAGCTAGTTGTCTCTACTGATAGAAGTCAAAGCCACACAATGGAATATGGAATATGCAGCCAAAAAAGCCACACTGGCTTTCTTCTGCCACACTCTCCAATGTAGACACAGAAAAAAGTAAGATAAGTGTGCTTATGTGCATTCATGTCTCATTCTGCTTAGCAGTAAATGCAAATTGTGTGCAAGAAATAGTCTTGTTACATCAAAATGTCTGTACAAAAAGTTTTTTTTTTTTTACAGTAACTTTCCTAGAATACAGTATAAGGTTAACAACTCCATGAATTGAAAGCATAAAGTTTTATATTGTGTGTAATATATGGATTGAGTTTATTCACAGTTTTTAGGTGTGTTAAGCACCGTGGAACCGTGAAAGTAAGACCATATGTCAGCATCTTCACAAATGACCTCATTGTCTTCAAAATTTAGCTGTCCTGCAGACATCTACCTCAGTGGTTTTCCATGTGTTGTTCTACATGCCTTAAACACACCTCCTTTATAATGGGCAATGCAGTGTCCACTGAACCAAACAATGTCATTTCATATGCTTCAGTTCAACCTGTTGAACCATAATGATCCCTTCTGTGAAGAGCAATTGCTACTAGTGCACTGTAGAGACCTAAATATGTAGCACCTGCAGACACATTGAGCTTCCCAATACATTTCTAGACTTCCCCATCTGCTCTTCGTTAACCTCCTGAATGGACAGGCCAGTGGTCAGCTGAACTGATGTGTAAAGGTCAGTTAACATAATAGTAAAGTCAACGTAAACATCTCAGTCTATTGTATAATGAGAGTAATCTGGTTTTACGAGATTACTGTGGTTATACTGTGAAATTACAGCATTTTGTGTAAAGTTTGCACTGGAGGGTTTTACATGCAGTTAAGAATGAATTGTTCTAGTCACCTTCTGATTTTTTTTTTTTATTATTAGCAAATTCATTTTATTGTTCACACTGTTCAGCTGTTATAGTAATCAACTTTACTAATTGGCTATTTTGCTATTGATGCATTCAAGAAAGAAAAGAAATGATGTGTCATATTAAATGGTAAAACAGTATATAAAACAAATATAAAACATGAAAGAGCATATAGTGACATTAGCAACCTGAAGAGTATCACTAACACCAACAAAAGCGGTTTGAAACAATATGATATTAATATCATGATATGATCACAGTTGATGTAAAATAATAAGAGACATAGCACAGTTACAGAAAGAGGTCCATTATTGTAATTTTCTGACATTACTGATCATTTGTTAACATGGTAAATAACTAAGTCTATACAACCAGTCAATTACAAATATAAATATTTGTCTTATGTGAAAATTCCATTTCATTCAGCTGTGCAACAAGTATGTTAAAACATGCGGTGGTCGCTTTGCCAAATGAAAGTAAACAATTCTAGGACATGGTGTCTCAAGAGAGAATTTCCTAGAAAGTGAGTCAGTATTCCCAGAAGGTCCTGTGGTTGCTAATGGTGGCTGATCCTTGATTACAGAAGAGTGAAGCTTTGTGTCACTAAATCTGTTGCTGCAGCTGTTGATTATAATTGTACTCTGTTTAAGTTTACAATAAGCTTCAGGTGTTGGTTTTTTTTTTACTTTTCTAGCCCTTATCCCTAGAAAGCATGACCAGACAAAACATATATCAATGCATACAGATCTTCTACTCGCAATAATTTAAGCAATTAAAATGTGCAAATTTTAAAACACTTCATTAGCATTTGATCACTTCCATGTCTATGTATATACTAATTGTTCATTTTAATAGGAACACCAGCACATGTACTCAATCATGCAAGTATTCAGTTAGCCAATCATGTGCCAGAACACAATATATGAAATGAAGCAGATAAAGGAAGACTTCACTTCAAACTTGTGATAAAAAGATTTATCATGGTTGTTGGTGGAAGAATATTTGATATATTTTTGGCTGATCTTAATATTTCAAAAACTGCTGGCTGGTGAAAATACCTAGTTGACTAGAGGGGTCAAAAAAACAACAACAGACTGCTTCAAGCCCACTGAAAGTCTACAGTAATATAAATAACCACTGTGAGCAGATAAGCATCTCAGAACACAACAAACCATGAGGCAAATGGATTACAACGGCAGAAGGCCACATCAACATCCACTCCTGTCGGCCTAAAACAAGATTTACATTTACATGTATAGCATTTAGCAACTTAAAACTTAAGATGTACAAGCCTACAACTCTTTTGGGAGAATGTTTTTTTAGACAAAGACAAAGCAAACTGGGAAAAGTGCTAGTTTAAGTGTTTCAGTGGGTCTTCACCTGTCGCTCGAAGATAGCCAGTGACTCTACTGTTCGGTTGGGATGGGCGGATCAATCCTGAACTATCGATTTTTATAGCCATTGTATCAAAAGGATCGATTCTCAAATAGAAGTATCTATCCTATTTGTTTTAATTAAACAAGTGAGTTTAGAATATTTTAATAATATTAATATGCTATATAGTATATAAATATTTATAATACTTAAATAGGAATGTCAATGGGAACTATATCTTCTTTCGCTGTACCACTGCTTCCTATGACAGCGTTTGCTCACACAGCATAGGTTTAAAAGGGGATTCCAGTGTATGGCTGCAATCATGACCGAAAGAAAAAGAAGCATAATCTGGAGTTATTTTACTCCAGTTAACATTGATGAAGCTAATGTGACATGTCAAAAACAATACGCCACTGTGGCAGTACCACAAGTATAACAAAGAACGAAGTACAGCTGAGGAGAGCAAAGGAGGTAACACAGACACGACCCCCATATTCTGGCTTGAGGCAGAGATCTTTAGCAGAATCGTTTCAGAGAGCTATACTTTATAACATACAGATTGTTTCAGATATGAAAATATTACAGTATTTAATGTGGAGCAGAATATTACACTGCATTTGAGTATAAATATTCCAACTGGACATTTTTTTTAACAGTAAGATTTTTATTAAAACATTTTATATATTTTATAGAAGTATTGGTATCGGTATCAATATCGACGATACTTGTCTTGAAAGTACTTGGTTTTGAAACGAAAACGAAAATTATTGGTATCGCCATCCCTACTGTTCGGGCATCTAGGGGAGGTTCATTCCACCACCTCGGTGCCAGACTAGAGAAGAGCCTTTAAGAATACTTACCGCTTACACTGAGAGAAGGTGGGATCAGTTTAGCAGTGCTAGGTGATCTCAGGCAGCGTGGTGCAGTGCGAGGAATGATGAGGTCTTTGAGGTAAGAAGGTGCTGGTCCATTTCAGGCTTTGTAGGCAAGCATCGGTGTTTTGAATCTGATGCATGCAGCCACCGGAAGCCAGTGGAGGGAGCACAGCAGTGGGGTGCAGGTTCACACAGATGTGTTTTGGATCATTTGCAGTGGACGAAGAGCATTCAGAGGTAGACCTGCCAAGATGCTGAAGCTATACTGGTTTCCAGCTCACTGTACACTAGAAAACGTATAAAAGTATTAGCATTTGTAGTTTGCTAAGTAGCTAATTATAATTATTAAAATAATTCTTCTAAACTGTCAAATATTTAACATATATAAATGTTAAATGTTACAATCTTTGTGGTAAAACCTATAAATCCTTACAAATAAAATTCCGTAATGTGAAGTATTTTTTCAGAAACTGTCACCAAGAAACAGCATTTGACACTCACAGAGAAGATTTTTAAGGAAATGGATGAAATTTCACTAGTTAATTTTTAATGATTATTTGAGATTCCAAAAATCAGGTTGACCCCCTTCATGTATTCTATTTAATTTTTAGACTTTTTTATTCCTAAGAACAAAATCAAATGTATATTATACAGAAAGCAAACAAAAAAAATTAAAATGACGATATACTAAAAACACAGAAAAATATCCCATGATTTTAATACAGTATATAGATTTACAGGTTTACAGATTTACAGCATTGTTTAGCTATTCATTGGAGCTCAGCCAGTGTCTCATTCCTTACCAAAGACAGCACTAGAAGTGACACCTGTTACCAGCCCCTTGGAACAAAGGGAGAGTGCTTTCCTTCTATACAGCATCTATTCTTCAAAAAAGCTATATGGAGCTGTGCCTGTTATTGGCTTTGGTGCTGTTGATTAAATGCATGATGCATATGTAAGACAAATGCATATTTTATTACATTTTACCTTATTGCTCAGTTTATTGACTAAATCTGATTAGGTCTTTTGGTAAATGAAAAGAAGAAACACCTTTGTCTAGTGACCTCTTGACTCCTTTTACTTTACTTGAAAAGGCAAGGAGGTTCCTTTGGGCCTTTTTTGCTAAGAGATCTAAGCACATGGTCCCTGACAAAGCACCCCCACTCAGCTTCCACCTTTCAAAAGCATCTTCCTCCAGCCTCTTCATCTCTCCCTAAATAAGGAGAACAAGTAAGAAGAATGTTGAGTACTAGTACAAACCAGTGTATTATGCTTAGTTAATCATTTAAAATAAAAGCAGTGAGTAGATGAAAAGTATTTGCCAAATATGACATTAAAATAAAGAAGAATGAAGGTCAACATAGTTAATTAATCTAAGTAATACTCATTTCATGCTTTTGAATAAAATACTTTTTAACAGGTTCTGCTTACGACTGATTCAGAATATAGGATTTAGATTTGGATTTCAGGACTTCAGATTTGTGATCTTATTTGTGATCAAGGAGAAAAGCAAGATCTCAAGACAACCTGTGTCTTGAAAATAAAGGGTAACAAAAGAAAAAAAGATGCTAATATCGATAATGAAGTATGGTGATGGCTGCTTGGATTCCAACACCAAGTTTAGATCATAAATCAACAAGCACTTATACTTAACAATTTAATAAAATCTAAATAAAGACACTACATTTGCCCAAAATAGCAAAGTGGTAGACTCTCAAATTGCATGATTTGGTTTGAGACTATGTCATTAGTTATGTTTCTCTGCCCTAACAAAATAATTAACAAAGTCAATCATAATTTTAGTTTATTAATTCATATTTTGGGATGACAAGTGTGTCTACTTGGAATGAAAGCAAATGGCCTCATTACTCTATTAGCACATAGGGCCATGAGCACTGCAGCCCAGCTGTTCCTGACTCACTGGTGTCTGCCTTTCAGGGAAATTTTACCCCATCCACAGCCGCCCAAGATGTGTTTGTACAGACTGAATCTGTGTGTGGTGGGTGGATGACTTGGGAGACCAATATAATATCCGCAGTTTGTGATAAGTCACATCTGCAGCATCTGCCAGTGGGTGGGCAGCCTTATGCCAGATCCCTACATGGTCAGCTGTTGCTTCACAATGGCCGCTCCATCACAAGCCAATGTGAACCATCTCTGTTTGGGGCACAGTAAGAAGACACATGTCCTTTTTAGGGATGTGAAAAGCTAAACATGTGGCTGCATGCATGAGCTAAATGTCACAGAAGATGCTGTTAAGCATTAGGCTTCTGAGAGAAAGTGCAGATCTCGTGAATAAGTGTGCTGGAATTCAGCAGAGGATGAGAACAGTAACAGCAGAAAAGGAAGGATTTACCTGTCATTGTGAAAGACTTCATTTAAAGTATTTCATGAAGGTATTTTAGTGTTCTTTAGCTTTCATTGAAATTAATGTGAAGCGTTCAGTACAGAATGCAGATCTGGCTGTTAACATTTTTTTAAGTTTGTTATAATGATAATCATTCATACACTTGAAGCTTTGCAATATCAATAATGCATAACAAGAATTTGTGAAAAAAACTTGCAGATGTCAGTGTGCATAAGAGTATATTTGTAATTTGTGTGTGTATTGTTTTTTATTTTTTTAAATAAATGCCTTCTTTCCTCCAGATGGATAAGACGCATTGAAGCATGTGAATATTTCAGCTCATCCATCCGGGGACCCAACAGCAAAATAAGATCCAGCTGTTTCCATGGAGATGCTTGTGGGTTTGCTAGTGTGTGCCCACTTTTTCTAATGAGTTCTGAGGAGGCAGTGTCTCCTAAGAGCCAACTGGTGGCAAACCCTTTGAGCTAATAGTCTTCAGAAACTTCTTAATTAATGCAGTTGTGGAATACAGCATACCTGTTTGCATTAAGACACCACATCACTAGCCTTCCACCTCATTCACTACCCTTTTTTTTAAAGATAAAGAATTGTAAGGGTAAATTTAAAAAGTTACAAAGTTGAATGATAGTGTAGAGAATACAGGTACATTGTCATAGCACCACAGGTTCCTACATGTTTAAATATTTTGAGAGATGCTAAAGAATCATGATCTAAAGTGATCAGATACAAATGTAAACACAAGGGGAGGCTTATTGTGTGTCAGAGAAATGTGTTATATAAAAGTAAAGTAAAAGTAAAAGTAAAAACACTAGAAATGGACATTAGATCAGTGGTAAACAATCCATTTGTCTGATTAATCCAAATTTTAGATTTTTTGTACTAACCACTGTGTGTTTGTTAGACATAAAGAGGGTGAACGAACAGTTCCTGAATGTGTGGTTCCCACTGTGAAGCATTGTGGAGGAGGTATGATGATGTCGAGGTGCTTTGCTGGTGACACTGTTGGTGATTTAGTCAAAATTGAGGGTGCACTTACCCAGTGCTGCTACCACACCATGTGTGTGTGTCTGTGTTTGTGTATGTATGTGTGTGTGTGTTTGTGTGTGTGTGTGTGTGTGTTTAAACATTGCATATCAGTCTTTAATTTTCAAACTATCTACAAAAAGCACAGACTCTGTACAGATGTGTAATTCTCTAATCCAGCTGTGGCTGTTTATGCTGCAACTATCTGGTTGATCCATGCATCATGAACAACAATAACAACCATTCTTTCATTTGCAGTTTGTCTCTAAATCTAAAGGTAGACAAGTCAGATAATATTGTTACTATACAATCTTTTGATAAAGGTAGTCAAAGAATCTCTGTGTTCAGTTATTTATCAAATGTGAGATCAGTCATATATATACAGTATATGGCTACATTTCTTTTTCTGCAAGGCAACTCTAAACTAACATCAGCTTAAACTGCTGAGCATGTATAGATATGACACAAAGGAACTTCCACTTTTTTTTTTGCAATGTATTTCTCTTTCTAAAGCTGTAATTTTAAAGCTTTGCCTTTTATGGAATTTTATGGGCATCTCTGAATGCAAATGACTTGTGTCATCTACAAGCTCTGTGATTAATTTGCACGTTTGCCATTCTTCAACAAATGCATTCAAGCATTTCTGAAACTTGTATATCCATGTACAATTCTAAAAAATATATATATTTTAAATCAGTTTGGTGGCTCAAGCATTTACACACAGCTTTACTAAACATTTTCTTTTTAAATTAAGCATGTCCACCATGGGAATTTCTTTTGTGTCTTAAATAATTACTTATGCTATCTTATTTATACTTCAAACCAAGGAGAGATAATAGCTAATTTCTTTTCAACAGTAATGGCACTTGGCTACAGACAGCACTGACTCTGTACAGATGTAGAATTTTCAGATCCAGCTGAGGCTCCAGATGCTGCACCTATCTGTTTAGTTCACCAAGTATGTGTACAATAAGAGACTTTTCTCTTCTTTGATGCACAATTTGTGTTATTCATGCTCTGATGCTTTTCCACTCTTATTTTCTGACCACATGGCCACTGTTGTTATTGTTATTATAAGTTGGTGGATTATTAAGAATACCTTTAAATTTGAGGAACTATATGGTAATAAATACTCTACATAGTGCGGTCTAAAAAGCAGGCAGTACATTCAGTGTTTCTAGTAAAACTAATATCTGGTTACATATGCAAAAAAAATACTTTATGTCAGCATTTAAAAGTATTACACACACTTCACCGTTTGAGATCGGTTCAGGAAAGATCACATACTTTTTATAACCTTATGGTAATATCATTTTGCAAAACATATGAGATTGTAATAAGAGAGTAGATAGACAAAGCTCCACATCTGCCCAGCAGGGGACCTCCGCAGTTTTTGTGCGAGTGTCTAGTCTGGAAAGAAGGCGTGGCAGAGAGTAGGTCAGTGAGTGCATTGTGATGATGAGGAATGCAGTTCTGCAGCGCCACCCAGGCATTCCGTTAACTGATTCCACAGCCTTTAAACACACACACATACACACACACACACACACACGCACACACTGTTTTTTTTCTTAAGAGACAATACAGTGAGGGATTCATTAATTATTTATTATTAGATATCAATCGTAGAATATCACTCTTTTAAAAATTATTTTTAGCTAAGAAAGACAAATGCATCGGTTGCAGAATGGGTTTTCTTGTATCCATATGTTATTGCACACAAAAAAAGCCCATGATAATGACAGTGCATTCTTTATATACACAACAAACGTTCACAATTTTGCTAAATTACCCAACCTAACCATTATCCCCATAACTGCATTAGTTGCTTATTATAACAGCCTTGCTATCATTGAACACATAGCTGTTGCCAACTCTGAAGTGTGTGGGTCTGTCTGTTGTAGAAGCGTGACTGTATTTAAAAAGCATCTTGAGGAATCCAAAACCAGACGTGCAGTGATCATTTAAGACTGAGTGGTGCAGTCCGGCACATAGGTGAACTGAGGACACACTGGCAATGGATCAGCAGGAGAAAAGAGAGACGGAGAGAACTGAAGGAAGAAATATGGACAGCGGAAGACAGACATTGCACTAGGATTCAATCTGTGACAGAAAAATGTGGCACCCCCTCATTAGAAACTATAAACCCACAAAGGCTGAGAATAGAAAGTGACTTCTACATTACTCAACTGCTTCAAAAAGAAATATATTCCAGCTTTGGATTTAACTCCACAACAAAGCGAAGATGAAGATTTTAAATTCACATTTGGACCATGATGTATCAACTTTACCTTAGATAGTAATTTTTAGTCATTACCTAGAACATTTTATGGGTGGGGTAGGTGGCATGTGTTCATTTTGCATTAATGTCAGATACACTTTATGAACAAAAGATTGTAGACACCTGATGTATTTGCTTTTTGAACATCCCATAACACATTTAGTTCCATTAGCTGTTATAATAAAACCTACTCTTCTGGGAAGAACTTCCACTAGATTTTGGAGTGTGTTTACTTAATACTTCCCTGACCTAACATTCCTGCTAACATAAGTATCATCATTTTTTTAACATAGTGATTTTTATTATGACTTTAGATTAAAAGATATCTACAGTTGAAAAAAAAGCCTTCACACCCCTGTTAAGATGGCAGGTTTTTTTGCTGTTGAAAAAATTATAAGTCAAGTCAAGTCAAGACAAGTTTATTTCTATAGCACTTTTCACAACAGACATTGTCTCAAAGCAGCTTTACAGAAACTATAACACTAAAAAATAAGTTTGCCACAAAAACAAGATAACGTAAGATCAACATACACATGGTGATGGCAGCATCATATGAGGTTGCTTCTGTTCAGCAGCAAGATAGGATCATGCAGAGCTCAAATAATAATTAGAATAATCTAATTTGGTACAGAAACTTGCAAAAACTCTTTAAGATAAGGAAATTATTATTATTATTATTTAATTTTTTTTCCAGAACAATGAAGGTCGATGTTATGGAATGATTCAGTTAGAGCTTAAATCTAAAGCCTGCTGAAAACCTGGGGAATGAGTACTGTGCACAGGCGGGTCCTTTAAAAAAGTATGGTAGATTGTACACATACATACATATACCGTAATTTCCGGTATTATTTTCCGCACCCAAATATTTTCCGCACCCAAATATAAGCCGCACCCACTGAATTTTACAAAGATTTTTATTTTGAACATAAATATGCCACACCTGTCTATAAGCCGCAGGTGTCTACACTGAAACTAATGATCTTTACACAGGCTTTAACGAAAGACAGTGTCTGTTACACGGCTTGTATCTAAACAGTAGCCTACCAAGAAAGTCATTGTTCACTGTCTTCCTCCTTCCTTTCACAATTATTTCTCTCGAGAGTTTTTCTTTTGGCATCGTCATGCGTTTAAAAATCACCATCGGTGAAGCTTTTCTCCCGATGCCGTGCAGCTTAGAACACAGGTGAAGTGTTTTTTTCATGCCCGGTTGTTTTCAGCGTGACGAATGATTCGCATTTCCTGTAGACAGTCCGAGTGAGCAGCAGGTCAAACATCAGAGGAACCTCATCCATATTTATGGTGTGGTGCGGCCCGATTCAGTGGGAGCGCATCTGATTTCATATAAAGAATTTCATTGGCTCACCTGAACCTGTTCGGCAATTTCATTGGTCTAATGTTATGGGGCTCAGTTTTTTGGCTTGAAGCTTGTAAAACCAGGAAAAACCCAGGAAAAATCCATAAATTAGCCGCTTCGTTGTTTAAGCTGCGGGGTTCAAAGAGTGGGAAAAAAGTACCAGCGTATAGTCTGGAAAATACGGTACATGTTTACTAGTATTTAAAAAACTAACAAACTTGCAAATGAAATGTGTTACTCAGGAACACTTAACATATGGACATAAAATCTTGGTGCGGGACTGCTGTTACAACAAGTGACCTATAAAGATAATTAGTGTTAAATGTAAACACATTTCAGGTTATGCTTAAATTCCTAACAGAATCTGAGTGTTAATGAATATGGCATGGAGCTTATCTCATTGCTGAAAATGCAATTCTTTCATTCTGATTATATTTAGTTGAAATTTGATATTTACTTATCGGTAGAATATGTTTCTCAATATAAATTTGTTTTAGCTGCTGGGATGTTGGAGAGGGAAATGACGTATGAATCCTACTGGAACTTTTCAGAGAGAAATTGTAGATGTGGCATGTTTTTCCCATTTCTTATTGACTAGGTTTATGTTTGTAGTGTTGAATTTCATATTTACACTTGGCCTGGTCTTTATCCTGTTATCCTACACAAATTTGCAACAGGTGCAGGACACAATCTCTGGCATTCCCAATATCAGCATGTTTACTGTATTTTTGTTACAGTTCAAGCTGAATCAAAAAATGGTTTCATTTATATAAATCCAAAACAGGTTTCTATTCAGTGAATGATTTGGAACACACACATTAATGTTAATGTTTTTAAAAGAGTAAGGGCATGCATGTAAATTGTGATATTAAACAAGTATTGTTATTTACTCATTGTGTACACATGCATTTGACCTGCATATGCTGCATGAGGAAACACTAGAAAATCTTTGTTCATGTAATATTAATAAATGATAGCTCTGACATTGAATGATGTATCTGTATTTGCTAATACGCAGTTGGCATAAAGGTGATTAAACTTTTTTGAGAAAATTGTACAAAGAAGCTTTGCTAAAGCTGTTCTTCAATTAGGTTTAAATTGTGAATAGGCAAATTGAAATCTTGAGTCTGCTACTTAACTATGTCCCGCACCCAAAATATGCATTGTGCACCATGAACCCAGATTCCACAGGCATTATGTCATGGTGTTAGCATGAATAGCAGGACTGGGCTTGGGCTTCTATGTGATTTTTGGTTTTTGCAAGTACTTTGTAAAAAAAAAGAAAAAATGAAATAGTGATTGTAACAGGATAGATGGAGAAAGTAGATGCACACACACACAAACACATACACACACATACATACACCAAAACTATGAGGTGAAAGTAGTTTTGTGAGAAAGCTTCACATGCTGCCAATATTATCTACTTTCAGAAACCTTGAAGAAGGTTGCTAATCTAGGAGTCCTAGTCTAGCCTATCGCTCCTTATCTTTGTGGAGTGAATGAAAAACACACTGCGGGATATTAATGCCACATTAGTTTAAGTCAGCCAGCCAAGCACATTTTCAAAGAGATGCTTCCAAAAAGGTTTCTGATTGAGAAGCACATGTGAAAAACATATGTTTTGTCTTAAACTGCCCAAGATTGAAGAGAACCTAATGGACATGATCTTAATGACCTTGACCTTTGTCAGACATTTTAGCACAAACAAGATAAGAAGTTAGATCATAGCTGTTCATTTAAACAACTTTTGTTTCACTTATGGGAACCAGCTTTCTCATGCAAGACACATTAACTGGGATAAAAGCCACAACCACCCAGATGCAAATTAGAGACAAATGACGTTGCCCGACATTAAGAACCAGGCAGTTTTTTTTTTTAATCTCTCTGTCTCACTTCCACTTCCTAACGTTTGCTTTCTTTATTCATTCCTCTTACTCTCTATGGCGTTGCTTGGCTAGATGAGAAAAATCTCCCGGTTGTTTTTTTGAGGGGCCCTCTGTGTTTAGGAACAAAAGGCCTTCTCTCTAAGGGAGGTAGAGTGCTGGGCTTCCGGCATGAGATCATTGTGCTGGAGAGTAAAAGAAAATAAGTCACTGAGGTCATGAACTGGGGATTTTACTGGTGGTCTACAATTGCAGAATGTGTAGAGTAGAAGAATAGTGTATGTTTGTATGTGTTCTGTTATTTTTATATGTCATAATCATTCTTGGTATTTTTGGCGACAGAAAAAACTTTTTTATTGTATTTTTTTTTTACTATTTTATACATGTAGCTGGAAATGCAGTTTTATTTGTGTTAATTTTATTTAGCCCTCCGATTTTCTTACTTATAAAATGTAGTCTTTTAAATACAAAAAATGCTTATTTAAATAACATATGTATTTAGTCACCATGTGCAATTCATAGCTCATTTTAAACACAGACACACCTATGATTAACCATATATTGAAATCCTAAGCAATTATAGTTAATTAAGAAAACAAACACTATATCCACTATTTTTCTCTGAAATGTGAAACATTTAATGTTGCTTCAGGAAAAAGGCCATATGCAGTGCAAGTGTTTTGATACTAATTTTGGATTTAGATTTTGCATTATGGCTTTAGTAATCATGGATATACATTTTTATATACATAATGTATGTGTAGAGCGTATTACTATGAATCAACTGGAGCAGTATGATGGGTAAAGCCTTTACTCGAATTAGGATCAGTGGGTTGAGCTTCTGTCTCTGGGATGCAGATGAGTGAATGGAGCTGCAGACGGGTGAGGAAGTGCACAGCAGTAAATCACTGTCACTCTGTGCCGTGTGGTGCTAGGCTGAGTCAGACAAGCACCCTCTCTTTGCACACTCACAGCTCCTGGAGGGCTGGCATAAATGCCTCTCCTTAACTCTTTACTATCTTTACTATCTGCTTTACAATGTATAGTTTTAATGAAAAAAGAGATCCTTGATACCATTACAAACTCCTTGGCATTAAATTGAAAATGGCCTGAACATTATAATGTGATTTAGAGTTTGTTTGAGTTGACATTTGCAATTGTTTCAGGTGGCTTAATATGATTAAATTATTGGATGTTGCTTTGCGACTTCACACAAGTTGGAAATGCAGTATGGCTAGAGTGACCTGTTCTGGCTGCAACTTTATTTCATGTGACATCATTTCTGTGGCCAGGTGATTTACTTTATGTTAGTGAACATAACTTTTCATTAAGTAGCTCAAAACATAAAAAAAAGAATTAACACAATTTTGTAACAGCTGACTTCATAATCAAGGCAGTTTTAACAAATGTTGGACCAAATCCTAAACATTAACAAAGTTCTTTTCAATCTTATGCATATTAACAATTGCATCAATAGTGGTATTTGAATAATTGCTTATCTAGAGATGATTTTTGAGATCTCTGACAATTGAGATATTCATTGTGCTAAAAGACCTTGGGCAAAATGAACTTGATGGCCCATTTTGCAATGCACTCAGAACTCCATCGTCCCAGTCATCCCCATTTCCTGTTGTGAAAGGAAGCCTTCAAGTTCCCTCTGTTGTCCAACTCTTCTTCCTGTTTTCCATATGTCTGATTTAAGTTTGCTTGTGCTATCTGCTACATCTAAGCTCTGGTTGGACAGATTGGCATGACAGACAGACAGACACACTCGCACTTTCTAAACATGTTATTTATTAATCTCTTTGAAGGGCACATATGCATGTTTATAAAGGATGACAATGATATTTGTCCAAAGCTTTTCCTGCCCTAATAATAAACTATATTTATTATCAAATAAAAATAATGCTGTAATTAGCTGCATCTGGACCTCCATGGACAGTGAAAGAGTGCAGATGCAAAGTGTTTACTCTGGTTTGGCATTTAATTTAAACTAGACATCTGTTTTTAAATTGGTTTATTTATGTGTATTTTAACAGTAACCATGACTAAGAATTGGCCATCACTTTCTGCTTGGCTGATGTATGTGACATTGCTGACAGCTATCATTATATCAGTTAGTGCAATGAATGTTTACATACTTGTATTACAACATTTCAAATTACATGGTTCAGTTTATATTTTCTGATAAATCACCACATTTCTTAATATTAATGTTAAAAGTTTAGAATTTTGTAGAAATCTCTTTATTTTTCCTTTCCATATTACTTCATTAATCTTTTGTTATTCGAATTAAAATAACAATGAAAATTGATCAATTTAACAACAAGTTAAAAACTCAATGTCTCATGGCAAATAAGAATAAATAATGACAATTTACATAACATATCATATATTTAAGATAATTAGTATAATAACCCAACCATTAGGGAGGCACAAGCCAGTGCACGCTTAGTGCCGGTCCCAAGCCCGGATAAATGGGGAGGGTTGCGTTAGGAAGAGCATCCAGCGTAAAACATGTGCCAAATCGAATATGCGGATCACAAATAAGAATTTTTTTTTCGGCTACTGTTGGCCGAAGAAGGAGAAGGAGAGGAGGAAGACGTCTACAGAGACAGCAGGAAAAGGAGAAGTGTAGGAGAGTGGAGGTTTGGGTTGGTACTTTAAATGTTGGTACTATGACTGGTAAAGGAAGAGAGATAGCTAATATGATGGACAGAAGAAAGGTAGATATGTTGTGTGTTCAGGAAACCAAGTGGAAAGGGAGTAAGGCCAGGAACATTGGAGGGGGGTTTAAATTGTTCTATCATGGTGTGGATGGAAAGAGAAATGGTGTAGGGATGATTCTGAAGGAAGAGTACAGTAAGAGTGTAGTGGAGGTGAAGAGAGTTTCTGATAGGGTGATGAACATGAAGCTGGATTGAAGTTGAAGGGATGATGATAAATGTCATCAGTGCCTATGCTCCAAAAGTTGGCTGTGAGATGGAGGAGAAGGGAAGATTCTGGAGTGAATAAGATGAAGTGGTAGATGGTGTACCTAGGAAAGAACGATTGGTGATTGGGGCAGACTTTAATGGGCATGTAGGTGAAGGGAAAAGAGGTGATGAGGATGTGATGGGTGGGTATGGCTTTGAGGAGAGGAATGTAGAAGGGCAGCTGGTGGTAGATTTTGCTAAAAGGATGGAAATGGCAGTGGTGAATACGTATTTTAAGAAGAAGGATGATCATAAGGTGACCTATAAGAGTGGAGGAAGGTGCACACAGGTGGACTATGTTCTATGCAGGAAATGCAACCTGGAGGAGATTGGAGACTGTAAGGTGTTGGCGGGGGACAGTGTAGCTAAACAGCATCGGATGGTGGTCTGTAGGATGGTTCTGTAGGCGAAGAAGAAGAGGAGGAGAGTGAGGACTGAAAGAAGAATAAGATGGTGGAAACTGAAGGAGGAAGAGTGTAGTGTGAGGTTCAGGGAAGAGGTCAGACAGGGGCTCTGTGGTGGTGAAGAGGTGCTGGATGATTGGGTAACTACTGCAGGAGTGATGAGGGTGGCAGCTAGAAAAGTACTTGGTGTGACATCTGGAAATAGAAAGGAAGACGAAGAGACGTGGTGGTGGAATGAAGACGTGCAGGAGAGCATAAGGAGAAAGAGGTTGGCAAAACAGAAGTGGGATCGACAGAGTGATGAGAAAAGTAGGCAGGAGTACAAGGAGATGCGGCAGCGGGTAAAGAGGGATGTGGCGAAAGCCAATGAAAAGGCATCTGGGGAGCTGTATGAGAGGTTGGACACTAAGGGAGGAGAAAAGGATTTGCACCGATTGGCCAGGCAGAGGGACTGAGCTGGGAAGGATGTACTGCAAGTAAGAGCAGTAAATGATAGAGATGGAAAAGTTGTTGACTAGTGAGGAGAGTGTGTTTAGAAGATGGAGGGAGTATTTTGAGCAGCTGATGAATGAGGAAAATCAAAGGGAGAGAAGGTTGGATGATGTGGAGTTGGTGAAGCAGGATGTGGATAGGATTAGTAAGGAGGAAGTGAGAGCAGCGATTAAGAGGATGAAGAGTGGAAAGTTGGTTGGACCAAATAACATACCTGTAGAAGCGTGGAGATGTTTAGGAGAGATTGCAGTGGAGTTTTTAACCAGATTGTTTAACAAGATTCTGGAAGGTGAGAGGATGCCTGAGGAATGAAGAAGGAGTGTGCTGGTACCGATCTTTAAGCACAAGGGAGATGTGCAGACCTGCAGTACCTACAGGGAAATTAAGTTGATCAGTCACACCATGAAGTTATGGGAAAGAGTAGTGGAAGCCAGGCTGAGAGAAGAGGTGACAATCTGTGAGCAACAGTATGGTTTCATGCCGAGGAAGAGCACCACAGATGCCTTATTTGCTTTGAGAATGTTGATGGAGAAGTATAGAGAAGGACAGAAGGAATTGCATTGTGTATTTGTGGATTTAGAGAAAGCGTACGACAGAGTGCCGAGAGAGGAGTTGTGGTATTGTATGAGGAAGTCAGGTGTGTCAGAGAAGTATGTGAGGGTGGTGCAGGACATGTATAAGGACAGTGTGAAGCTGTGAAGTGTGCAGTAGGAACGACAGACTGGTTCAGGGTGAAGGTTGAGTTGCATCAAGGATTGGCCCTGAGCCCTTTCCTGTTTGCAGTGGTGATGGACAGGTTGACGGACGAGGTCAGACAGGAGTCTCCCTGGACTATGATGTTTGCGGATGATATTGTGATTTGTGGTGAGAGTAGTGAGCAGGTTGAGAAGAGCCTTGAGAGGTGGAGATATGCGCTTGAGAGAAGGGGAATGAAAGTCAGTAACAGTGCGGTTACAGGGAGAAGAGGTGGAGAAGGTGGAGGAGTTTAAGAATCTGGGGTCAACAGTGCAAAGTAATGGAGACTGTGTTAGAGAAGTAAAGAAAACTGTGGTGAGACCTGCGATGATATATGGATTAGAGACAGTGGCATTGAGTAAAAGACAGGAGGCGGAGCTGGAGGTAGCAGAACTGAAGATGTTAAGGTTTTCATTGGGAGTGGCGAGGATGGACAAGATTAGAAATTGGTTTATTAGAGGGACAGCCCATGTAGGATGTTTTGGTGACAAGGTGAGGGAGGCAAAATTGAGATGGTTTGGACATGTGCAGAGGAGGGACATGAGTTATATTGGTAGAAGAATGCTGAGGATGGAGCCACCAGGAAGGAGGAAAAAAAGAAGGCCAAGGAGGAGGTTCATGGATGTGGTGAGGAAAGACATGCAGGTAGTTGGTGTGAAAGAGGCAGATGTGGAGGACAGGGTGGTATGGAGACGGTTGATCCGCTGTGGCGACCCCCAATGGGAGCAGCTGAAAGAAGAAGAAGAAGAAGAAGAAGAAGAAGAAGATATTTAGGATAATAAGTAATGAAATAACGAAATAATTTTCCTTTCTATGTGTTATGGTGTCATTTTATGGATAGTGTATGCATGTCCTGCATGTCACAACACTTTTGTTTTTACCAAAGATGACAATGTTTTCGATGCATAGATATCTATAACATTAAAACTTCTTTAACCTTCACAAACTCCATCAAAATCATGACTGTCAAATCATGAGAGGTTAAATTAGTTAAATAAGAGGTTCTCACTGTTTTTTCTGTTAGAATAATTATAGTTTAATTGTATCTAAACCCTTATGTAAATGTTTAAATCAGTCATCACTCTTTACCATCCCCCAACATTAGTTGGCAGAATATTTTAAACCCAGTAGTAATGTTGAGATGTTTAAAAACATTAGCAATGCTCCACCAGCACAACACACTATGCCAATGCCACTGTTCTACTGAGAGTAGTCCACTATCAAATATCCTTATTCATTGTTATTAAACCATTAGAAAATGCATATTTAGTGGACAAATTAGTGTATACATAATGCTTCTAAATGCATTTGTTAATTGCATAATAAAACTAATGTGTTAATAAATTCTTTGAACTAAAAAAGCATTTAGGTTTCCTGCCTTGCTAACAAGTAACTACTGTCAAATCATCACCAATCCAGTTAGGCTAACTAAGCAATTCATATACAGGTCCTGCTCTGGGTATAGGATGAAGTGAAAAATCTATTTCATTTATATTTACGTCATTTTGCAGATGCCCTTAAACTGATTGAATTCTTAGAATCATTTATTTATGCAACTGAGCAGTTGAGGTTAAGGGCCTTGCTCGAGTGCCCAGCAGTGACAGCTTGTGGTGCTAGGATTTGACTCATGACCGATGACCTTTTTATTGGATATCCCCCATCTTAGACACTGGGTTACTGTGCTTCCACTACATTACCATTTGTAAGGTTTTAGCCAGCATGCTGCTTCTAATAAGACTGTTATTGAATAGGAAGCATATGTGCAGCCTGCTTATTCACAATAAATTGCATCTTGTCTCTACGTGTTCTTTATTATGTCAAGGTAACAGGTTAGGTTAAAGTTTGGCTGATGCTTTTGACATTGCTTTTTTAAGAGAAATAAAAAAAAATAATATTTCTATTATGAGATAAACTTGCAAACTCGGAATTTGACATTTTCTGTGCTGCTGCAATTCTTCATAGCAAGCTAATTTTTTTTAATACAAAAAAAAAATTGTTAAATTCCGACCTTTAAGGCACAAGGCTGGCATACAGATAAACAAAGATAATAAAAGGTCATTTTAAAACACCCCAAGGTGCCTATACTAAGGTTGCAGAGTCATGATGAATAAAGTGGAGGATCATGTGACTGTTTGTTTGGGTCACATGACATTGAATCTGGCAGGAACAAGTCTTAGGTAACCCTTTCAGACAGGACTCTGCACTTGCTGAGTCACACTGACCTAGGAGGAGAGCTTTCTGTGGCGTAAGTCCATTGTGTAACATGCTTGTTATAAAACCTCATGTGCTACATTGTGCCACAGAACAATGTCACAGTTCTGCTAGTTACATGATACAGTTTGTAGATATAATGCTTATGGGAATTATTGCTTAAAATAGATTTAGATTCCTAAACCAAAAAAAAAATTATTGCTGCAAAGGTAATGATCAATTGCAAAGAGGTTATTAATGCCACGGATCTAGCCTATGCAAAAAATATGGTACTTTTTTTATTAATATGCTGGACACAAATAAAAGCAATTAAGACTCAGAAGAAGCCATGGAAAGGTCAACAAATGTTATATTTCCATGTGTAACATTAAAACCCAAACTTAATGTTTATATAAATAGACAGGGCAGCTGTTGACTTATTGGTTGCACTTGTTCATATGTTATCAGTCATTCCAGCAGGGAAATAACAGGTATAAAAAATAGCCTAAGCTTTAGCAACACATTTTAAAAAATCCTAATGAAACCGAGTGATACACAAGTCACATAAAATGTCTTTGTAAATTATTTTTACTATAACTCTATATGATATATTTAACTGGACATTGAATTGCCAGAAATCCTGCAAGGATTATTTAAAGTGCGATAAGGTGATTATTTAAGGTGAGATAAGGTGAGATAATGGTGCTCCCTGTTTATGTTGGCATAAGAGGTAAAATACAGTTATATAACCAGTTCTGCTGCCTGCCCATTGTAAGATTGAATGCTCTTCTTTGGTTGTGCTTTGAAATGAAATTCTGAGTTTGGTATTCGTTTAGCTCTTCATTGTCCTCCACTCCAGCAGCTGCATCTTATGATCACATTTCTCTTCAACCTTGCCCTTATTAAATATTGTATAAAAAGCCCTATTAAACAATTTTGAGTTCTTTACATTGAAACATTTTAAGTTAAATGCTCATCATAGGGAAATGAGAGCTTTTGGGCTAGGAAGCTTACTGATATTAAATGGCCAATTCTTACCAGGACCCAATATTGAGACAGATTTTGCTTATGATATATAATAATACCAGCAGAATGATGTTCTAAATCACAAATACTATTAAGCTCATGCTAAAATCATCATATTTGTTGTATCTGAAAAGCTAATTACTAGTAATTACTTATTAATAATTTTGCCTAGTAACACTACAGAAAACATTGATAAAAGATCCAAACATACTGTATATCTTACATACTTGCATACTTAGATAATACATACAGGGCTGGAATTTTTCAAGTGCTACAGTTTTCTGTATGTTTTTTTTAAAAAACATTTTATGTTGTTAAAGCCTGGTGGACAGTTTTTGATTGCACAGCTAGT
The DNA here is from genome assembly GCF_014805685.1 of Silurus meridionalis. NCBI lineage: Eukaryota > Metazoa > Chordata > Actinopteri > Siluriformes > Siluridae > Silurus > Silurus meridionalis. The sequence continues at coordinate 9,262,062 of NC_060893.1, read as the reverse complement.
TTTTTTTTTGTCACTGTCAACTTGATTTGTGCTGTATATTATGTCTGGTTTCAAGTTGTTATTGTTATTTGTTCTTTGAAGTCTTGTACTAACCATTTGGCACCAGAATGCATTTGTGTGATGGAGGATGAGGACTCCAGTCACAGAAAAGGAGAATGGTTAAGGGGCAGTGGGTTTTTCTTCCAAAAAATAGACAGCTCTCAGTGACCTAGATTCCACAGTCCCCCAGTCATAACACTGCTGCTTCCACATGATCACAGCTCTTAGTCAAAACACTAATATAAGGTTTTGAGGTTTTACCCGGGTGGAGGGGGTGATATTCCAGAGGCCTGTGTGTAAAGAGGAGCCTTTGATCTCTTAAATGTTTGCAGGTGGTGAAAAATGATGGCTAGCTGATAAACTCACTCTTTACATAGCAACGGCACAAACACAACTGTTCCTAATTTTAACATCGCACAACAGGACCATGGACAGGAAATCTTTGGCAGTAATTGTTGGGGTGGTGTCCTTTTATAACCAGCATGAATCAGCATTTTATATATATATGCTGTGTGTATATATGGAACACATAGTGAGAGTATCCAAAAACTGCTACCAAATGCAAATTCAACACTTGGACTCAACTACAGACTTTTATTCCAATTTGTCATGAAATAATGAAACAGGAAATAAGACATTTTCAGCTACCAAATAACATTGCTTATAAAGTTTTCAATTGCGTTTAAATCTGTAAAAATGTTGAAACTATGGCTGTAACTACTAAATGTTAAATACAATGTTTTCTTTGCAAACTCAATTCATTAAATCTATACCTCAGTCACATATTTTGTTATTTCAAATCCCTTTTTTTGGTATACAGAGACAAAATAGTTAAGGACCTGACTATATATGCACATTTCTGCATATATAGAAAAATGCTGAGCAGGCTGTAAATTGAGGTTAACCTCAATTTAGAATGAAGGTGGCAAGAGGAAGAGATCTAAGTTAGTAACAGGGTTTATTATTGGGGTATGGCTGGCTTTAGAAACAGGGACTGCTTAACTTGAATTGTTTTAACATCAATATTATCTAATGGTACATCTGCATCCATGGTAAAAACATCAGGTAAAAGGGTTATATGTGGCTGTGAAAATGAATTTTAATTGAAGGCCTATTCTATTTAAATGAGCTCTATCTTTAGAATGGTTTTGGAATAACCTATAAAAATGAACATTTCCCTAGACCTCTATCTGCACTTAAATCAACTTCCTATGCAGAAAGCTGCCAACATTGTTTTTAGAAATACACTATTATTTATTCCAATAAATGCTTGAAACTCCTGTTAGAAAATATTTCGATCCTTATCTGCAGTACAATTTTGGAAAAGATTTAAATTAAAAATAACTCTTTTTTTATATGTAACTTTAAGTGCTATGTTTGCTGCCAATGTTTATAATGTAAGCTCTTGCTCTTGGCAGTGTGTCATTTAGTGACCCTCTCCTTAAAAGTATACAGACATATAAAATCCCCACAGGACCTATAAAAGACATATGAGATGCCTTTTAAGTCAGTTGTACCCGAGTGTGTGGTCTTTACACTGGCTGGCTTCTTGGCACCAAAGCAGTTAACCTGTTCCTCCCATATTTGGTTTGATTGCCTTTATCCTGCTCTAACCCTGAATATTTATACACACCCTCAGCTAAAATCACATGATTCATAAACAAATTAGGTATTAGTTGGTTCATTATATACACTTAGTTCAGAGTTTACGCTATATCTATATACACTAATCCATGACAATGCAGATAAAGACATGCACCTTGATGCATAAGTTATCTCTAACCTCAACTTTGGTAAATATACAAGTTTCTTAGAAATACACTGTACATTTTTAGAAAGATATCAGAGGCATAAATCGCTGTGAGAAACATTAGACATTAGGGGTTCCCCGTGGAGGGACCTGCCAATCTTCTTAAAAACAGTTCTGGATGGGTTCACTTGGGTCTACTTTCACATTAGAAAACACTTTGTTGTAGGCATCCTTCAAATGAAGAATGCTCATGGGGTTTAGACTTTGGGTAGTCTAGCCCTATATCTACTGCTACTAATCATCATCATCATCCTCATCATAATCGTTGTCATGGAATGTTGGTCCTGCTACTTTTATGATTTTTCTCTTAGTTTACCGGATCACACACTATGAACCAGTTTACGTTTCATTAATTGCCCTATAGTTCCAGGGTGTAAATATTTTACAGCCCCCTGTATAAATATTTTAATTATTGGCTTCAATTTAATTATATCAGAATTGCGTTTGGTGGTGGTCTGGTTTTATTTGTGTAAAACCCGTAGTGCATTATCAGTGTTATGAGATCTGTTTGGCGGATGGATCTGTACTCTGCGCCTCTGAAGCTGTAGAATAATTGTGTGTGTTGGTCCTCACTTGCGCGCACGCATACACTCGTGGGGACTTTTGCAGGGGAACGCAGTGTTCAGACACACACACGCGCACACACGCACACGGTTTAGTCGGCGCTGTGAACATGGCTGCGAGAGGACGTTTATGAATAGGGTTCATTGGCGACGAAAAAGGAAGGTGTGAAACAACCGACAGTATCTTTTGATATAGGAATTTATTAAAGAATTACTTCATAGGAAAGGGATACATGTGACTTTCTTCATACTTAAAACATTTTTTTCGTGGATTTGGAAGATTTGGCTATCTCTCGATATCTTCAAAGATGCTGCTTTCCAAATTCGGATCTTTTTCCCATATTTGCGGCACGACCAACATTGACCACTTGCCAGTAAAAATTCAGCTCCAGTCAGGTACTTGTTACAGTTTTCCAAACTATTTATATTCTCTATCTTGAAATGTGTAACTTTGAGGAGTTCTTTGTATAAAAACGTGTAGCTTTTAACCATCAGTATGCATAGGCGTATGTTTGTGTGCGCGCGTGCGAGAGAGAGAGAGAGGGAGCGCGTGTGAGCGCGTGAAAGAGACCTCAAATTTGGAGCCATTTTGGAGCCACAGTGGCGAACATGCGCTTTTCTTTATTTCACATCTTTTGTTTTGATGTATTGCAGCTAAAGTGGAAAAGGAGCAGTTTGATAAAGTGTACCATGTGGGCCCGGTACTGGGAAGCGGCGGGTTCGGGACTGTGTACGCTGGAAGTCGCATTTCAGATGGTTTGCCGGTAAGTGCGCGGCATTGCTTTGTTTTGCTCCGCACCACATGGCCTCGGTCTGCGTGCGCGTGTGTGTATGGAGGATTTCATGTGATGGTTCTTCCTGTGTGTTTTTTAAAGGTTGCTGTTAAACACGTGGCCAAAGACAGAATCACCGAATGGGGCACAGTTGTAAGTATGATTATTGCTATACACTTTATTTAGATATACATATAGATCTGAATTGTTCTTAAATTTCGCATTTGTTTTCAGAACGGTTCACTGGTTCCGCTGGAGATCGTCCTGATGAAGAAAGTGGACAATACATTTCAAGGTGTCATTAAATTGATCGATTGGTACGAGAGGCCGGATGGGTTTTTGATCGTCATGGAGCGGCCGGAGATGGTTAAGGATTTATTTGACTACATTACGGAAAAGGGCGCACTGGATGAGGACACGGCCAGGGGATTTTTCCGTCAGGTCCTGGAGGCTGTGCGACATTGTTACAGCTGCGGTGTGATCCACCGCGACATTAAAGACGAAAACCTGCTCGTGGATTTGCGCACGGGAGATCTGAAACTCATCGACTTCGGCTCGGGCGCCATTCTCAAGGATACCGTGTACACTGACTTCGATGGTAAGTCCTTGACTTTGACCCCCCCAAAATCTGGCCTATCAAACATACTTAAACCAACGTGCCATTAAGAATCAGATCTTACACTCAAATCAATTGTGTTGTACATTTTTTAATATAATGTTTCATCAACAACAAAGATTTACGTTTATTTATTTATGATTTGCTGATGTTTGCTTTATAATAATGTATTTAAATAGCATTAAATGTAAAGATAAAGATAATGACGATGGTGGATTAAACTGCCCTATATAGTGCCCTTGACTCAAAGTGTGCAGTGCCTAAGCGTATTACTGTTGTGAAATAGGAGTACAGACGTCACGTGACTATTGTTTTTGTTTGGTATCCACGTCCATGCTGGTCGTCTGGGGTCTGTACAGCACCTCTAGACAGGAGGCTTTCTTGTGGAAAATGACTCATGCTAAGCGAGTTTTAACAAGACATTCTGACTACTACTGGCATGTCTGAAAGCATACATTGACTTGGTTGCTTTGTTTTTGTTATTATTCGCTGCTACTGTATGCTGGAGAGGGATCTTTATTGTTGAGGGGGATTTGTGTGGATGTGGCCCCACCCTTTTCTTTCACCTGACTCAGCATTACTTGCAATACTGCATTGTAATCCAAATGATGATGATTATTATTATTGTTATTATTATTATAGATGCTTCGAAAAGATGACAAACCATTCTCGCACATGAAATGAGGAAGGTTACCTTAATGTTTTCAGAGTGAATTAGAGAAAGGAGATAATATGTGCAGAGGGGTGTGCAAGTAAAATGCCAAAGTGTTGAAGCTGTTACACCAGCAGAAAGAATATTGCTTATAATATCACTGTGCATCATAAACTTCTCCATTACCTGCTGATTACACTCTGTAAATTGGCATAGTATTATAAGTTTTTTAATTTTCAGGTACAAGGGTCTATAGCCCACCAGAATGGATTCGCTACCACAGGTACCACGGACGCTCCGCAACAGTCTGGTCACTTGGTGTGCTGCTATACGATTTGGTATGTGGAGACATACCATTTGAGCATGACGATGAGATTTTGAAAGGTCGCCTGTTCTTCAGAAGGACAATCTCCCCTGGTATGTGCATCACTTTGTCTTGCCTAGCAATATCACATTTCTTGGTTTATTTTAAAGGCATGGTAAAGTTGACTGCGTTTCTCCTCTGTCTTCTGCAGCTTGTCAGCAACTTGTCAAGTGGTGTTTGTGCTCGAGACCATCAGACAGACCTACGTTGGAACAAATATTTGAACATGAGTGGATGCATACAAAGAAAGACTCAAAAACTCTGACAAGGGACATCACTCTTCATGCAATCTGTACAGACTCCTCATCCAGCACAAGTTCAAGCAAAGAAAGCCTCTGACAGAACAAATACTGACATCATTTTTGGCCCATAATCGTTTTGACTTGTCTTTAATTTTACTATAAATAATTTTTTCTGTCTTTTTATTTTTATTTTGAATTGTTTTAACACTAATGGGATGTGCAAATGCAGTAATGCTAGCAACCCCATGGCCATACTCTTTGCTCTTATAGAGCTTATTATTTGAATTTAGTTATAACTGTTACTAGTGCCTTTTTCTTACATAGAAAGCTGCTTGGTGGGACAATAAAAACTTTTTTTTTGCTCCCTCGCCCCCTTGTGGTGGACTATATTCTACCTTTTCACCACATCCCACACGCATCATTCAGAGACCCCCTACTTCTATTCCACTATTCCATGGTAGATACCTTAGTAAATTGCACAGTCAATGCAATATAATAGATTTTTACTTTTTTTTTTTTAATACAAGTATTTGTATTTATTTATATTCACGCCCATTTGTTATTTATTCGAATAAAACAAACATTCCACATTCTGTGGCTATTTATTTATTTATTTATTCATTTTATACCATCAGCTAAAAGAAAATAATGCTTGAGTTGATACCCTTGCCTTATCCTGTAGTAAATTAGAATATATGTGAATAAACTACGCTTGTCTTATATTGGTACACATTTAAGTGCTGAAGTGGTTGCATTCTAATGTACCTTGACTGTAGAGGCCATCATCTGTTTTCCACGCTAGATGAGAGTAACATTGTAGTTCATGCTTCCACTGTGACTGTCGATTTCTCCTGAGTTTATTTTTTTAAAACAATAAATTATTTAATCTGAAACTTGCTTCATGTTTTTTTTTTTTTTAAGCATGTACATGCCTCAGGATGCAGGTTGTACCACAGCAATGATTCCTCTTTTGTGCTATAAAGGATTTTATTGAGTTATTTTTCTACTGAAATTATAATATACTGCCTATAAAGAATCCAAATGATCTTAGTAAATGGTTTATTTCATATTTATCATTGTCAGTCATAGAGTACGCAATAAATGCTGCCATTATATCCCATACTGTTATAGAAAGCATTTTTTCCAGTCCTCAAGACCCCCTACTCAGATTAGAGCTAAGCACAGGATATCTGATTCAGCTGATTAGGATCAGTACCTAGTTCTTTGGAAGCACTGTAAAGTTCATGTCATATATGATTTACAGTGTAACAGCTTGCAACCTATACCTCCCTGTTTGGCATTTTGCCTTTGGTGGAACTGGGTCACTGCTTGGTAGAGTTTAGTGGATTGCAAATACAATTAATTAAGTCGGCTTGGATACTATTAGATAGATATGACTTGAGCACCATGGTGCATAGTAGGAACAGCAGGGGGGGTGGGGGTGTAGAGGGGTTGAGAGAGGGGGTCAGTGGGGTTACGGCCTCTTCCGTGTTTTCCAGCTGGACGTAGCGACGTCCTACGTCACACATGGGCAGGGATTCGCATTGTTAGGGGCAAGAGAGACGCGAGCTAGCCTGTTAGCACCTAGCTGTGTCCTAGCTCATCCTTGTCCTCCAAAGCGACCGCACTGACAGAGACGGATGGTTTTATTAAAGAGCGGGTTTGATGCGACCGCGAGCCGCTTGTCGCCGAACTGAAGAATCCTTCGCGGACTTACTGCTCTACACCGCAACGCGCCATTCAACTCCAAGCCATCGTTCTGTCGGAACCAGTCGGATGCTAAAGCGGTTAGCGTGGACGTGCGTGTGGATTTAGCTGCTGCTCGCTAATCCTGCAGGCCCTGTGCTGCTAGCTAACAAGCTAGCTCGCCTTCGTGTTATTATTTGCGGATACTTCGAAGCAGCGGGTAGGGACATATTTCCTGTCAAGTTTTTAGGCATTTGAGAAACTTTTAAAGGCATGGAGGTGCTCAGTTAAACCCTGCTATGCCGTGTTTTTTAGTCTGCCGCCATCTTTGCCTCACAGAGCGGATTCTAGTCCGCTAACGTTAGTTTGGAGCCAGCCGCTGATTTTGAGAGGTATCTGGCTAGCAAGTTAGGTCAGCTAAGTTTTCTACGATTATATTGATTTGTGTATAATTTGACCATTTTGGCAGTTTAGATGAATTCAGTAATAGCTAGTTATTACCACAGTAGTAATCGAGCGATTGTGCAAACAAACCAGCTAGCTAGCGCGCTCGAGTGCCGCTTGTTTTCATTTGCCTTGTTGCCCCGGAAGCACCTCCAGTGTTATTGCTCTGACTTTAGCGCTAAATCCTTCCACGTGGTTTAGAAGTTGTAAACTTAGTTGCTATACAGCAAACACGGCAACAAGTTGTGTTTGTTTTGCGGTGCACATTAGACTTATAACAGTCAGGAGTGTTTATTGCCAAGTTTCGACTAACAGATCGCAGGCTGACGCATGACATACCGTGGACACAATGTTGTCTATTGAGATGGTTTGACAAAACGTAGAGGAGCAACTTCCTTTGAAGTCAAAGCTTAAACAAGGAACAGGTTCTTTGAATTACTTTATATAGTTTAAAATTAGTGTTATTCGCGTTTTCCACTTTGGAACTGAATCAGTGTCTCTTTTTTAGGTGTTAAAGATGAAGAAGAAAGGACGACACAATCGTGCGGCCACACCACAAAGGCCCCCCTCACCTATCAAACCTTCAAGAAATCGCGAGACCCTGACCTATGCTGAAGCCCAGAGAATGGTTGAGTTGGAAATAGATGGCCGTGTTCACCGACTTAGCATCTATGACAAGCTTGATGTAATCAGCAGTGATGATTCTTTGGCTCAGGAGATCAGCGAATGCAACAGTAACAAGGAAAACGCAGAAGAACCCCAACAGGTTTTGGTACGCTCTGTGCGACTCAAAAATAATCAACAAAAAAAGAGCGCTGCTCTGCATACAGGGCAGGCTTCTCCGGCTCAGGGCAGGCTACCAGAGCCAAAATTTCGAATGATTGAATATAATCTTCCAGCTGTGCCACGAAGACCTTCTATGTATTACTCTCATGTGGAGAAGACTTTGGATGAGCTTGACGAGGAGGTGGAATATGATATGGATGAAGAAGATTATGCATGGTTGGAACTTATTAACGAGAAAAGAAAAAGTGAGGGTTTCAGTCAGGTTTCGCAGAATGTTTTCGAGTTCCTAATGGACCGCTTTGAGAAAGAGTCCTTTGTTGAAAACCAGAGTCAGGGAGATCCACAGTGTCTTATCGATGAGGACGCTGTCTGTTGCATCTGCATGGATGGCGAGTGCCAGAACAGTAATGCTATCTTGTTTTGCGACATGTGCAACTTAGCGGTGCATCAGGAGTGCTATGGGGTGCCCCACATTCCAGAGGGCCAGTGGTTGTGCCGGCACTGTTCACAGTCTCCCTCCAAACCTGCAGAGTGTATTTTTTGTCCAAATAAAGGTGGAGCACTTAAGAGGACAGATGATGAACGATGGGGCCATGTAGTCTGTGCAATTTGGGTTCCTGAGGTTGGATTTACTAACACCGTTTTCATTGAGCCAATTGATGGTGTAGCTAATATTCCACCAGCTCGGTGGAAACTTACCTGCTACCTATGTAAAGAGAGGGGGGTTGGAGCCTGCATTCAGTGTAGCAAGGCCAATTGTTATACCGCATTTCATGTGAGCTGTGCCCAGAAGGCAGGACTGTACATGAAGATGGAGCCGATAAAAGAGGTGACTGATACTGGATCCACCACAATTTCAGTGAAGAAAACAGCCTATTGTTGTTCTCATACACCTAGTGAATGTACCAGGAGGCCTTTAAGCATTTATGATGATGGTCAACCCAAAAACAGTGTTTGTGAAAAGGGCAAACAAAAAAATCAGAGGGCAAGAGTGAAGGGTTGCCAGAAGAAGAAAAACAAGAAAGCAGATACACAGTCAGTTCCATCAGTTCCAGCGTTTTCAGCACCTAGTATAACGCCTAAAAGGTATTTCTTCTCTCTCTCCTGTGTTTGTTTTGTAATATTGAGAACTCACCAAAAGACATTATCAATAATATTTTATATGTATGTATGTGTGTGTGTGTGTGTGTGTGTGTGTGTGTGTGTGTGTGTGTGTGTGTGTGTGTGTGTGTGTGTGTATATATATATATATATATATATATATATATATATATATATATATATATATATATATATATATATATATATATATACACACACACACACACACACAGATTTTTTTTTGTATTTAAATTACTTGTTACTAGAGAAATTGTCAACCCGTAAATATGTATATATAATTTTTGGGGGGGGAGGAATCGTGTATATACATACACATATATACAAATACTATATTTTCCGGACTAAAAGCTGCTACTTTTTTCCCACGCTTTGAACCCCGCGGCTTAAACAATGAAGCGGCTAATTTATCCTGGGTTAATCCTGGGTTTTTCGCGGTTTCACAAGATTCAAGCCAAAAAACTGAGCCCCATAACATTAGACCAATGAAATTGTCGAACGGGTTCAGGTGAACCAATTAAATTCTTTATATTAAATCAGATGCGCTCCCACTGAATCGGGCCGCACCACATCATATATATGGATGATGTTCCTCTCACCCGGGCATGTTCTGATCTGCACAGCATTAGAAGAAAAGATTCACCGATGGTGATTTTTAAACGCACGGCGATGCCAAAAGATAAACTCTCGAGAGAAATTGTTGTGAAAGGAAGGAGGAAGACAGTAAGTGAACAATGACTTTCTTGGTACGCTACTGTTTAGATACAAGCTGTGTAACAGGCACTGTCTTTCATTAAAGCCTGTGTAAAGTTCATTAGTTTCAATGTAGACACCTGCTGCTTATAGACATGTGCGGCGTATTTATGTTCAAAATAAAAATCTTTGTAAAATTCAGTGAGTGGGGCTTATATTTGGGTGCACATAATAGGCCGGAAATTTCAGTATATACGAGAGAGAGAGAGAGAGAGAGAGAGAGAGAGAGAAGGGGGAATCGTCTATATACGTTTACATTTACATTTGCGGCATTTAGCAGACACCCTTATCCAGAGCGACATACAAAAGTGCTTTGAGTCTCTAGTAATGAATAAAACTTCACTGGTACACAAGATTACAAACTTAATATAAATATAACTCTTGAATTCTACAAACTTGGAAAGTGCTAATTTGTGTTTCAGGAAGAGGTAGGTCTTCAGTCGTCGCTATATATGTACAAATTTTAGGGCTGACACCATTTCTCAAATAAAGAAAATATATTAGGGCTGTCAATCGATTAAAATATTTAACCACAATTAATCACATGATTGTCCATAGTTAGTCACGATTAATCACTAATTTATTGCACTTTCTTTTCTTCTGGTCTAAATGTAGTTTATTGGGATATTTTTGTACTTTTTAATACTCATTAACATGGGAGTGAACAAATATGTTTGCTTAATTCAAATATGTTTATTACAACAATACAGCATGTACAGCAGGCTCCAAAAATATGCTGAAAGCATAAGATTGCAAACTCAAGCAAAAAAAAAATTGGCATATACTCCTGAATGTAACATCACTTAGTATTACTAATACAGTGTATTGTCCAACCATACACTTGTAAAGATTAACTACACATCCCTTGTATTATAAAGCAGCTCAACAAAAAGATTATGCATTACAACAAGAAGCACACTGAAGTGCACTGGTCCACTAAAGATTATTCCCTAGATCCTTAAAGCAAACAATCTCACACTTTGAAATTGTGTCTAACCATACAAGGTAGGCTCACAAAAACATTACATTCTGCTGAATGAGATCAAAACAGGTTGATACAAAAAACTGTGTGTGTGTGTATATATGTATATGTATATGTGTGTATATATATATAAAATATACACAATATAATATAAATAAATAAGATATACTGTTGTCTTTCAGCTTCAGCATTATCCTCAACCAAGTCTCTGTTCAGAAGAAAAGGCAGTTTGTGGAGCTTGTTCTCAGTTACTGGATGCTAAAGAGGCAATCCAGAAATGGTGTGCCTCTTATTCGGCGCCTGCAAACTACCGTCCATACACAAAAAGTTCAACAATTGGTAAGCATTATAACATATCAATAAACAATGAAGTGTGTGTGTGTGTGTGTGTGTGTGTGTGTGTGTGTGTGTGTGTGTGTGTGTGTGTGTGTGTGTGTGTGTGTGTGTGTGTGTGTGTATATATATATATATATATATATATATATATATATATATATATATATATATATATATATATATATATATATATATATATATAAGTAGTTTGCATTTTATTAAGTCTTTACAATCACTTCAAGCATTTGAATTACAGAAATTAAATTGACCTGCTTGGTAAATTGCCATTATTTTGTGTGGGTCAAGACAAGGCTTGTTTGTACATGAAAATTCCAGATGGATGTGTAGCAATACATTGCCTGTTTTTTGTTAATACAGGAAAACAATGAGGTGGATTGCCATGCATTGAAAGAGCAGCTGAAGGATTTGCATCGTTTACGACATGACCTGGAGAGAACACGCTTGCTACTGGAGCTCATTCGAAAAAGAGAGAAGCTCAAGAGAGAGCAGGTCAGATCAAATCTGCAACCTTAGCATCCAAATTTGGGACAAAAATAAATTTTAGTATTTGAGCAAAGATCATGAGGCATGTGTAGCAGCATCAAGTAATGGTATTGATCTTATTCACACTGCTTATTTATTTGTCCATATCTTTTCTCAGGTGAAGCTTCAACAGTCAGTGCTGGAGATGCAGCTTACTCCATTTTCCATCATGCTGCGTGCTGTGTTGAACCAACTGCAGGAGAAAGACCAGGCCAAGGTCTTCTTCCAGCCTGTCAGCATCAAGGAGGTCAATGCATTATCTGCTTTCTTGTTTCTTGAAGCAGTTATTTTATGTGATTGAACTCAAAACGTTTACTATGCTCTTGTTTTACTATGTAGCTGTAAAATGAGTTGTCTTTGTTCACTTATTTCATGTTTTGAACTTTTGTTGTCCATAAGGTTCCAGACTATTTTGATCACATCAAGCATCCAATGGACTTTTCTACCATGAGAAAACGCATTGATGCACATGAATACAAGAGTATGGATGAGTTTGAGGATGACTTCAATCTAATGATCAACAACTGCATGACGTACAATGCCAAGGAGACCTTTTTCTATCGTGCTGCTGTGCGCATGCGAGACCTTGGAGGGGCTATTCTCAGAAAGACTCGACGAGATGCGGAAAGAATAGGATTTGACTTTGCCAGTGGGATGCATCTACCTGAGGCACCTAAAGTTGAACCTCAAACTCTGCTGAAATGGGAAGAGGGTATAAACATTATTCATTTTACTCTTATTTTACTAAAGAATTGTTGTTTGCTAAAAAAAACACATGCCAGTTGTTCAGTGCTGTTTGTTTACTCACTGCTCTATGAAGATGTGTTCATGCCTATTAAAATGAGGAATAGAATAAATCCTGTTATGTCATTGTTTGTTACAGTGGACCGGTTGTTAAATCCTGCCAATAGGCTACACATGTCATTGGAAGTGCAGCTCAACGCACTGTTAGAGATGCTTGATTTGACAACTGCGATGAAATCTAGCCCATCACGGAGCAAGCGCCTCAAGCTGCTCAAAAAAACCATCGGCGATGTCCGGCTTGAAATGAGCCAGAAAACGACATGTCCTCCCTCAGAACAGAGCCAGTCCTGTGAGAACACACCACTCCTTGCTCCAGAGTGTTTGGAAGAAGGTACACTCTTACATGAATTTCATTAGATTATATATTAGAAATTATACAATATATTTAAACAGTCAGTGACAATTGATTTTGAAGTGTTCATCATTTTGGGTTTTTAATTTTACAGTAGACCAGACATCACCTCCCAAACTGGAGCCATCAGCTTCTCATCCACTTGTAATAAATTCAGAAAATATATCCGAGCCTCCTGCACTGAAACCTGTGGACCTCAGCCCTGATAAATGCCAGAGAAAGATCACGCTTGATGGCAAGATGTTCTCTACCTCACTGTTAAATGGTCTTTCCTCTGACCTGCAACCCTCTGAAAACAGCGTCATGGTTGCTACTTCCACTGTCACAGAACCAGCAGGCACAATTAACAGAAGGACTGCAGTGCTTTTCCGGAAGTCTAAGAGTATGAGCCCACAGAAACCGGTAAAGATGGAAGAAGCTTCAGTGGATTGCCCTCAGCTCGGCACCAAAACATTCCTTTCAGTAGTTATTCCACGGCTTGAGACTCTGCTTCAGCACAGGAAGAGAGCACACAGTGGGGGTAGCCAGGGTGGAGATGAAGAGGAATGCCCAGTCAAGCGTTTTGATAGAGGTAAATGAAATGATCACTTACAATTTAGCGCTGGAAAAGATTTGGTGAGTCTTGCATTGGAGAAAAAAAAACATTTAATTAATTAAAAAAGGAATATTACATTTTCTTATACCATAGAATTATGGTAGCAAGGACAATTTTTTATTTCATTAAAAGTCTGGTTGAAATGATTTGTTCATCTTTACTCAAACAATGCTTCTTTATTTAAACAATAATTATTTAATTATCTCGAATGCCCACTATACACATCTTTGTAAACGAGTTGTCGCCTAGGAAACGAAATTAGGACAATGAGGAGTAACATGAACATGCTTTGTCTTGCTGCTGACACTACTTCTGACCAATCAGAGAGCAAATCCTTCATTATGTTGCAGCATACATTTGTGTCTAATTGTTGGAACACTGTAAAAACCATTGCACAGTTCTAGTGTTAAATGAGTGAATATTAGAGTATGTTTGCTGAAGTAATTGCATTGTGTGCTTAGGTTTTCCTAATGGCTGTATAATGCTTGAGCAGCAAAAACATACGAGCAATAGAGTCCTAGAGCCTCGACGTCGCTGTGCCTCCGAGTCTAGCATCTCTTCAAGTGGCAGCACTAGTCTGCTAGAACGCACCAGGTAGGAACGAAAACAGTGCTACTCATCAGTGCCACAGTATGTATAGTATAGTTTAAATGTATTAAGCACTTGATTTCAATGCACATTTATGTATATCTCAAATATGGCAAGATGTCTTCAGGTACATTGCCAATTGATGATTTGTGCCTAAAACTGAACTAAGAAATGCTCTTCAATTGACTTGCTTAGTGCTGTCAGTCATCCAAAGAGTGGGAAAGGGAAGCAGGCAATGGCACGGCGAAACACAACGGATGATCGAAATGAACTGGTCGCTTGCATGGGAACGGGGAACCTTTCCAAAGCAAGCAAGCTGGCATCTGGTGAGTTGCTTGTATTTGGTAAATGTGATCTGTTTGAAATATGTTCATGTATTAATAAATAATACATGTATAGGCATGTACTGATGTATACTTTCAAAAGCTTGTTTAATTGTCTTTTAGTGCACAGTATTTTTCGCTTCTGCTACACTGTCTGCATGAACAATCTCAGCTTTAAGTACATCTGTCTTAAATACACCATCACAGCTATGATTTTCATGTTTGCCTGCAAACAGTGTAAAACTTAAATTCCACTCAAAAATAATATTTTAGTTATACATATATTCATTTGAATGAAGCCTATTTTTTTCTTTTCTCCACTGCTATTGGCAAAATGATTTTAGACCCAGTGCTTCTATCATCACCTGGGCAAAATGTACAAAATATTCAGTTGTAAGGATGTAGAACTTATACAATTATTTGTCTATAGTTTTGTCTTGTATGTTCAGGGCATTGGGCTTGAACTATACCATTGCTACTCTTAATATTAAATCTAATTATGTGCTTATTATTTATATAATTTTAAATGGATAAATAATGGTCATGTACATTTCTCCAGCCTGTTTTGGGTGGAATTGTTTCAAATTATACAGTGCCTTATAAATGTAATTACCCCACCCAGTGTCCTTCCTGTTTTGATCATTACAACCTGGAATTAAAATTGTGGGTTTTTAGGGGGGGTTGTACAATGATTTAGACAACATGTCTTAGTCATGACAGAGCTTTAACTGGATTGAGGTCTGGCTATTGACTAGGGCATTGCATTTAAATGTTTCTTTAGCAACATTTTATAGGTATCACTAGCAGACTGAAACATGTTTTTAAAAATTACTAGAAATACATTTTAGTTCCATCCAAATTTCCTTCAATCTCTCCAGTTATTGAGGTCCTGCTGATGAAAAGCAATTTGATAGCGGAATGCTGCCACTACTAATCTTCATTGTAGGAATGTTGTTCTTTGGGTGATGAAATGTTGGGGTTTGCGTTTTTCTTTCCTTTATTTTAAGGGGAAAGGTTAGGTTAGGGGAAAGAAATGCAAAACATTGCTTGTCGTTTTTTTACGCAGTTTATTATTATCAACATTTTTTATCAACATTTGAACAGTTTACATTTTAAAACAATTTTTAATAAAATGCCTGCTTGGTTAAATATGTAAAAGAATATTTAATAAAAAAAATAATTTAATACATCTAATTAATGAAAAACACTTACTTAATCAATTAAATAGCTTTTTTGAATTGAATTAAAATAAAATTAATGGAAAAACTAAATAAATAGTTTACATTTGTTAGGCCCCATTTGGGTAGTGCAGACATGTATGTTACAGTTAATATTTAATATTCTAAAGATGATTTACTTAACTGTTCTACTTATTTCAGCATACTTTAACAACTTTGTCTTCATTCCTTCCATTCTTCAATCATTCACTTCCTCTATATCTGGAATTATCAGGATTTTCTTTTGAGATTTTTTTAAGCTGGATATAAATAGCTAAAGAATCCATAGCATTAGCCACTTCTCAGTTAGCAGGTAAGGCTAGTGCTATGGATTCTTTCGCTTTTAATGCATGCGCAAAACAAATCTTATTTCCGGTATGGAGTGAGTAGCCACATTGACACTGCACTTACTCTAATTTATTTATTTACTTGTTTTTATTTATTAAAAAAAAAATTCAACAAGATTATGTCGAAGAGTCAGACCACTGTGCAAAGTCTTCTCCAGCACATCCCAAAGATTCTCAATGGGGTTAAGATCTAGACTCTGTTTTAGCCAATCCATGTGTGAAAATGTCTCATGCTCCCTGAACCACTCTTTCATAATTTGAGAATCCTTTCATTTTCATCTTAGAATATGCCCATGCCATCAGGGAAAGAAAAAATCCATTGTTGGAATAACCTGGTCATTCAGTATATTCAGGTAGTCAGCTGACCTCATTCTTTGGGCACACAGTGTTGCTGAACTCAGACCTGACCACCTGCAGCAACCCCAGATCATAGCACTGCCCCCACAGGCTTGAACGGTAGGCACTAGGCATGATTGGTGCATCAGTTCATCTGCCTCTCTTCTTACCCCGATGTGCCCATCACTCTGGAACAGGGTAAATCTGGACTCATCAGACCACATGACCTTCTTTCATTGCTCCCTAGCAAATTCAAGCCTTTTTTCCCCAAATAGCTTCACTTATAAGTGGTTTTCTTAAGGCTACACAGCTGTTTAGTCCCACCACCTTGAGTTCCCTTCACACTGTGCATGTGAAAATGCTCTTACTTTCACTAATAAACATTAATGAGTTCTCCTGTTGTTTTTTTGCGATTTGATTTGACCAAACATTTAAGTGATCGCTAATCATGATAATTCAAGATTTTTTTCCGACCACATTTCTTCCTCGAAGATGGTTCTTCCAGTTTTAAATAATGCGTTGGAAAGTTCAATTTTAGTAGTTTTAGCAATCTCCTTAGGTGTGTTCTTTGCTTGATGTATGCCAATAATTTGATCCTTCTGAAACAGATTAACATATTTTCGACAACCACAGGATGTGTTTTCCGACATGTTTTTTTAAGAAATGATAAGCTACTCACTGTATCAGTTAGGGATACATAACTTGTTGTCAGCTGAAACATAATCATCCATGGACTAATTATCTAATGGGAGGCTCTTACCCATGTTCTTAATTAAATCCAGGTGGTGACATTTTATTTTTTTAGGACAGGCAGTGTGTGTGTGTGTGTGTGTGTGTGTGTTTGTGTGTGTATACAGGTGCATCTCAATATATTAGATTAATCATTTAAAAGTTTATTTTAGTAATTTAATACAAAAACTTATATATCACACACGGACTGATATATTGTATATTTGATATGTTTTTCTTTTAATGTTGATGATTTTGGCTCACAATTAACAAAAAACTCCAAAAAAATAGAATACTTCATAAAACAAATCACTAAAACATTTGTAGTGAATTGTTGGAAAGTATGTTAATTTACTGTATATGTACTAAATACTTGGTAGGGGCTCCTTTTGCTTTAATTACTGCCTTAATTCGATGTGGCAATGAGGTGATCAGTCTGTGGCACTGCTGAGGTGGTATGGAAGCCCAGGTTTCTTTGACGGTGGCCTTCAGCTCATGTTCAAGCTCTTGTTTCTCAGATGACATGACTCCCCAAACCACCACTGACTGTGCAAATTTTACACTGAACCTCAAGCAACTTGGATTCTGTGCCTCTCCTCTCTTCTTCCAGACTCTGGGACCTAGATTTCCAAATAAAATGCAAATTTTCCTTTACTTTCATCTAAAAAGATGACTTTGGCCCACTGAGCAACAGTCCATTCCTTTTTGTCCTTTGCACATGGAAGACCCCTATGGCATTGTCTCTGGTTCAGGAGTGGCTTGAATCAGGGAATGCGTCACTTGTAGCCAATGGATACGTCTGTGCATAGTGGCTCTTAAAGCACTGTTTCCAGCTGCAGTCCAACCTCTCCCAAATTCTTGAATGGGCTTTACCCTTTACCCCGTTTTACCCTTTTCTACCACATTATTTCCTTCCATTTAACCTTTCATTAATGTGCTTGGATACAACACTCTGTGAACAGCAGCTTTTTAGTGATGACCCTTTGTGTCTTACCCTCCACGTGCAGGGTGTCAATGATCGTCTTCTGGACAACTGTCAAGTCAGCAGTCTTTCCCCATGATTGTGTAGCCTGAAACAGACTGAGACACCATTTAAAGGCTCAGGAAACCTTTGCAGGTGTTTGGATTTAATTAGATGATTAGAGTGTGACACCACGAGTCTCCAATATTTGATCCTTTTCACAATATTCTATTTTCATTAGCTGTAAGCCATAATCCTCTAAATGAAAAGAAATAAACACTTGAAATATATCAGTTTGTGTGTGATGAATGTGTAAAATATACGAGTTTCGCTTTTTGTATTAAGTTACTAAAATAAACTTTTCAATGATATTCAAATTTATTGGTGTGTGTGTGTGTGTGTGTGTGTGTGTGTGTGTGTGTGTGTGTGTGTATATATATATATATATATATTAAAAAAAACACACACTCAACCTTTTCATATATATTTTTTCAAACAAATTTTAAAATCAACAATTATATTAGATTATTATTTAGTTCCAAAAAAACATTTATTCCAGATTGTAAGACATAAAAACAGGAAACACACCATGGAGTATGTATGTTGAAATAGCACATTGAGCAGAATAATGTGCAGCTTTTGCTTTGTGGCCCCTGCTATGCAATGCTGCTTGGAATTACACAGCCATGGCTCTTGCTCTCCTCGTGTCTTCAGTGAACCCCTCATAACTTACCATTATTCCTACTTCCATAGAGCTTGACAACAGCAATATATGGATCCCCACTAATACTACCACACTAACTCTGGAACCTTTTAAACTAGTCTGGGCAAAACTTAGTGGATATCCCTCCTACCCTGCCTTGGTGAGTGTGCATGTGTGCATGCAAGACAGAGACTTAGTTCTCTCTATCATCCCATGCATCTGCCTTCAGTCCATCCAGTGAAGTAGTAATGATGGCACAAGTATCATTCTGCCTCACACATCAGTGGTATAGAGAAAGTAAGAATGTGGATGTGTTTGTAGGTGTGTCTGTGTTTAGAGGTGAACCTATCCATCCACAAGCTACACCATGTGGTGTCATTATTTCAGAACATGGATTTGAACTAACTGTTCCTTGCGCTTTTGTGTAGATCATAGACCCACAGATGCCCCGAACGGGCTTCCTTCGCAAAGGCGTGTTCATACCCACTCCTCCACGGGACGTGCTCAGAGTCGGCGAGCTGATGCAGTACAGGTCAGAGGAGAAACTCTTCCTCGTCCGCTTCTTCGACAACAAGCGCAACTGGTAATAGTCTTTGCATAATGATTGTATTGTAGAAGGTAGGGGTGTGTATGAGTACATATACATGCACATATGCAGATGTGCAATTATTGCACATTTGTGCATATCTCTTAAAAACTACAGAAATAATCTACATTTATTATTGTAATAGTTTTTGAGGTTACATAAAAAAAATTCCAGGTTACATTGAAACCAAATTCTAAGAAGGAAGGTTCCATTTAGCACTATATCACTTTTGATTGGTTGTTTAGTTTAAAAGAATGCTCCATTCCAAGTAATATTATCACACATTGACATAATGCCACATAGGTACAGAACACTAATGGATTTCATGGCGACAAGGATACAAAATCAGGAACAGCTACTGAAGCACTAAGAGACCGAAAACTGCTCAACAAAATACTCCATTTATAGTTAAAAACTATTATTCAAGAAAGATCAAGTAGGCTAGTTTAAAACAGCAATTGTTTTGAAGTAAAATGCATAATTAAATATAAAATGACTGTAAATTTAGACATGCATTCCTGGTTGGTAAACCTGTAAGGAGACTTTCAATTGTGAAATTTGTTCATCAGCTTATAGTATAGTCCATATATAGCTTATGGGTAGTTTTCAGTTTTAGTGAAAGTTTAAGTAAAAAAAAAATTCTATTTGTTGTGCTGTTTTATTTGTATATGTCATACACAAAATATATTAAATCTTTTGCATTTTTGTTGTAGGCAATGGCTTCCTAAGACCAAAATGGTACCATTTGGGGTTGACAAGAAATTAGATGAAATCAAAATGTTGGAGGCTCGCACCTCAAGCACACGGAAAGCTGTACAAAGCGCCTTTACTCGTGCCATGAAACACTTGAGCTTAATCCAAGACTTTAGCGATGGTGACTGAACTTCTCTAAATGGCCACTTCGTTATCCCCCATCTTGCCCACTATCACAACTACATATCTGTCTGGCCGTGTTTACGGAGAGCCTAAAAGGGCTCCTTCTCTCTGGCCTTCCATCAGGAGCAGAATGAGCTTCATTAAGGAATGACTAAGATGATCTTCAGTAATGTGCTGTAGCACTGCTGTGAATACTTACTGCAGTCACCACCATTCAAAAAAAAAAAAAGCCACATTGCCAACCTTGCCTGTAAATACAAGATTGCTGTAAGTTATCCAACACTAATTTATTCTGTTTCAGTTGGTACCGCACATTACCTCGTGGAAGATTTGTACTCCAAGGTGAACAGAGCACTGAGGTGCACACTCTGTTGGTGCTACATTGCAAGCAAAGCCTCAAGTTTTTTCTCTCCTGTTTAACAATATAAACGAGGCATTTGCACTTACTGTATCAAACTAAATTCCTTTTTAGCAGTTAAGTTATTGTAAGTTACCAATGCAAGCTTCTCCTATTTGGCATTAATGTTATTCACTTTTTTTTATATAATGAATGAAAAAAAAAATATTCTTACAACTACATGCTGTTTGTACATATTTATATAAAGCTATGAAATTCTATACTGTATATGTAATGCAGAGTCATTTTTGGACAAAGAAAAAAGTAGCGATGAAAAACCAGAAGTGCATCACTCATACAAAACCAAAAAATGCTGCCCAGTTTTCTTTATTTTTATTTTACACGAGAGGTTGTAAAGAGTGTGTGTGTGTGTGTGTGTGTGTGTGTGTGTGTGTGTGTGTGTGTGTGTGTGTGTGTGTGTGTGTGTGTGTGTGTGTGTGTACTGTACAAAATATAGTTGAGAGATTTTCCAACTTGTTGCATATTTTTTCACTGTATTGGGACTTGTGCTAGATTTAAGAGAATGTGCCTGTTCAAATGACGTGTATTAGAACAAAAAGGTATGCAAAACTTTATAGCCAAGAGTGTGTTGAGACATTTTGGTGAAAGCTGTGGTTTCTGTGTTTTGTTTTGGTTTGGTTTTTTTTAATAGCGTGTGTTTTTGTTTTTATCATAACCATCTGTTGTAATGGTTGAACTTTTGTCTTTTTTTTTTTGTTCATAAAGGTTTTGGGTAGCAAGAGAAATTTTCTTACAGATTTCTTGTTTTATATGATTGTCACATACTTTTTGTGAGTGGTGTTCTGTATTCTTTTCTCTGGGAGGATCACATCATAGCCAATGGTAGTGAATGCTGGCAAGCTCCAGTATTTTTTTTTTATTTTAAATACACTGAAAATAAAAATAAAAATACAAAAAACCTAGACCGAGCAGAGCCTCTTTTTTGTATGAGAAGACCAATTAATGATCGAGGACACAAATAGATTGAGTCTGAATTTTATAAATGCATATGCTGTAATTGCATTCAGCAGTCACTAAATTGTGCATAACTACTCAATAATAGACTGCTATACTTTACAAAATTGTCATTATCATGTCCATTATTTAAATAAACAGCATAGCTAAATCTAAATATTTTAGGAACACCTGTGCGTAGGCATGTTCTTGCTTGTAAACAATCAGGCATATTTTGCATGCAAGCAGTCAGCCAATTATCTGGTAGCGCAAATCATAGAATACATGAACACATGAAGAGATTTATTAAATGTTTATATGTCATGTGCAGGGGGAGGGTGAAATGTCAGAGTTTGATAGTAGCAATGTTGGTGGAAGATTTATGAGCCAGTTTATGTATTTCAGAAGCTGCCCATCAACAGGTCTTTTCATACACTGATCATTTTTAGTGTTTATATAGAATGGTGTGGCAGTTCTGCAGGCAGGAAAGCCTTGAGAAAAATGTCTTTGCGAGAGGTCAGAAGAGAGAGTCCAGAATGGTTTGAGCTGACAAGTGGTCTGTGGGAAGTCAATCGCTCATTCTGCAACTATTGTAAGCAGTACCAAACCTCAGAATGCACTGCACATGAAACCTAGAGGTGGATGTGCTGCAACAGTTAAAAACTATAACTATAACTCTTGGCAAACATAAAGGCTGAACACAATCTACCAAAATAAATTAAGAACCTCTGGTACGAACAATGTCTTAAATTATTTTCTCTATTCTACCCCATCAACAAGTAGTATAGACTCAGTTCTTGAAAAAAAGTATTTTGTGATTTTTTGTTTGCTTTTCGCCAGCAGATGGAGCTACACACCACTGACCATTTATTCATGACCATATCAGACCATAATGCTATAAATGATGATTGGTTCCTTTTATAGGTATTTCTGAATAGTACAGTGTGGTAAAAAAAAAAAAAACAACAACTATTTATAGTGACATACTGCTTGCATTTATGTATTTATAAATCCAGTACGTATATTCTGAGAAAAAATTATCAATTTGTTCCATTATTTGAATGTGAGAAGTGGCTCTTCTTTGATTTTCACCTGCAGGGTATCACAGAAGGTAGGTTTAACAACACTGCAGACGATCACAAACCAGTACAGACTGTTACACTGCAGTCACTGATTCAATTTTTTTATGTTATGCTCTGTCTTTACCATCACTCATAAACAAAATCCCAAGATACATAAACTCCTCCACTAGGAGCAAGGTCTCTCTTCTCACCCGAAGATGGTGCCTGATTGTTTTGCAGGCCATGAACTATTGCCATGTACCTCCTATAACAAAATATCCACAAAATAAGCTGGGTTTTCACACTTTTATGACTACTGAGAATGCTGTTTGAGAGTAAAGAACTGCTCCACTGTTCCACACATTGGGTGGAATCCAATTTGCTTCTCAATATTACTCCTAGTTGGGTTTTCTTCTTGTCATACTTTTTTCTCTGATTATTGAAGCATATTCTCAGGTAACATACAAAAAAAAAATATTTCAAACATTCCAGTTTGCAAGTCCAAACATGCTGCCGAGGAACCATAATTTGCAAACCTTCGTGTTTATAACAATTTCTGGAACTGTACTCTGAATGGAGGGCATATACACATTTTTCCCTAACAACCAACCTCCATTATTAAAAAATATCCACAGTAAAGGAAAACACTTTCTTATATCCTGCTGAGCTGAAAGTAGCTTATGATCTCCTAAAGTGCTGAGCATTTTCCTAGATCCAAACTATTGCCATGTCTGAGGTTTAACTTCAGCCAGTATTTCTGGCTTTCCTATACTTCTTAATTACTTCTTTTTTCAATGATTAAGGCTTCCCTAATCTCATGTCTTAACCAGCACCTTGGTTTAACAGGTGACAACACAAGCCATCAGACTCCAGCATCTTGCCCTTGAGCTACTTGAACATCCACCAAACTTCACTCAGTATAAGGACACGTTTTGTTTTTGATGTTTAACCTAACACCGTTCTTCTGAGTACATTCTGTTTCATGCTCCAAAGTAACTCAAAACACTTTCTATCATTTACCAAGCAGGTGCCATTAATGTAAATGCATCTGCAGATTCTGTGATAATATTCATCACCAATCTCGATATGTCCTTGCAATCATTCTAGGGCTAAATGAATATTAACACCAGTATATTTTATGTTAATGCGGTTCTGTTGTCTTTCCAATGAAAGGCCTCAAAGAGCTATAATTACATGGTAATTATTGGTTTGTAATGGAAACAATTAATTTGGCATTAGCTCAAAGTGGCACTTAAAAAACACTGCTTGGCCCCAGTAGAAAGTTTGGACATCTTTTAAATGACTCTAGTTGTGGCTTTTTAATATGGAGAAAGCTGTGGGGTTCTCCAATATACAGTATCTCACAAAATAGAGTACACCACTCACATTTCAGCAACAATTTTAGTATCTTCTCAAGGAATAATACAACAGAAATGAAACTTGGATATATTTAAGAGTAGTCAATTTGCAGCTTGTATAACAGTACAGATGTATTGTCCTCTGAAAATAACTCAAAATACAGCCATTATTGTCAAAAAGAAGCTAGAAGCCAAAGTTAGTAAGTCAAAACTGTCTCCAACGTGTCTTTTTTGTGTAAGCACAAAATAGTTTTTATCTACCACTGCCTTAATCATCATGGGCATGGATTTCACCAGAGTTGCACAGGTTGTTGCTGAATCCTCTTCCACTCCTCCATAATGACATCACGGACCTGCTGAATTTTAGATACATGGCACTTCTCCACCTTCCACTTGTTGATGCCTCACAAGTGTTCAATAGGGTTCAGGTCTTGAGATGTACTTGTTCACTCCATCACCTTTACCTTCAGCTTCCTCAACAAGGCAGTTGTCATCTTGGCAATCTGTTTGGGGTCGTTATTATGTTGGAAATCTGCCCTTCAGCCCAGTTTCTCAAGGGAGGGCATTACCTTCTGCTTTAGAATGCCACCACATGTTGGAATCCATTTCTCCTCAATGAACTACAGCTCCCCACTACCAGCAGCACTTATGCAGCCCCAGACCATGATGCTACCACCACCATGCTTGACTGTAGGCAAGACAACATTTCTTGGTAGATTTCACCAGAATGTCATAACACATGCTGGACACCATTTGAGCTAAACAAGTTTATCTTAGTCTCAACTGTCCACAGTACATGGTTCCAGTAATTCATGCTCTTAGACAGGTTGTCTTCAGCAAACTGTTTGTCGGCTTTCTTGTGAGCCAGCTTCAGAAGAGGCTACATTCTGGGACGACAGACATGCAAACTGACTTGTTGCAATGTGTGGCGTATTGACTGAGCACTGACAAGTTCCGCTTCTGCAACCTCTAAAGCAATGCTGGCCACACTCATCTCAATTTTTTTAATCCAGCTTCTGAACAGCACTAAGACTCAACTTCTTAGGTTGCCCCCTTGCAAGGTCTGTTCTGAGTGAAAACTGATTGGAAAACCTCTGAATGACCCTGGCCACTGTATTGTAACTCAGTTTCAGGGTGATCTTTTTATAGCCTAGGCCATCTTTGTGGAAAGCAACAATTCTAATTCCTCAAATCCTAAGAGAGTTCTTTGACATGAGGTGCCATGTTGAACATCTAGCAGTCATTATGAGAGAATTGTACTCAAAGCACCACATTTTAACAGCTCTAATACAAGATACACAAATTTGTATGGTCCTCTAAAGCAAATAAACATGAACATGATGAATAGGTCATGTGTCTTTGCATGATTACAGGATGTACAGCTGTTATTACTTAGGGTGTGCTCACTTTTGTTACCAGCAGTAATGCTGTATGTTGTTATTTTCAGAGGACAGTAAATCTATACTGCTATTCAAGCACATTGACTACTCTAAAATATATCCTAGTTTAATTTATATAGAATTGTCCCTTGGGAAGATATACTAAAATGGTTGCTGAAATGTGAGGGGTGTCTGCATTTTTTTTTAGATATTCTGTTCATCTTCTTAGACATCTTTGATGGATATGCATTAAAACTTGCTTTTATCAACTTCTTTAACTTTATTATTCTATTGATATATATGATATTATTATATAATTTCCCTGACCATAACCAACCAAGCATAACTGTAACAAAACAGTAACCTGCTTTTAGATTAGTTTAATGCATTGTCTATTTCTCTCAGAAACCACAGATATCTGGTCTGATATCTAATCACTGTTTAAATTTAAACAGAAGATAAGAACACTCAATGTACTGATTAATGATAACAGGGAACATTGAGATAATCTCTGGCAAAGCCTTTTATCTCAATAATTGATAGAACAGAGAGGAATACAACATAGTGTAAATAAACAGCTTAACCACCATCTGTATCACATTTCAACAGAAGAGATTAAAAATACTAATTTATTACTGTGAAAAACATGGTGGCATTGTTTAAATGCCAAATTTTTATCTTATTCAGAAGAAAACCTCACTGTCTATTTTTAATGGCATGAAAAACATTTGCTAAAATTCATAGCAAAATTATACAGGATTAAAGTAGAATATTGTTTTTCATTGAACAAATTTAGTTATCAAACATGCCTATTATTTCTTTTCCCACAGAAGTTGTAAGCTTTTAATTCTATACAGAATGCTATCTATACAAATATACTATCAGCAGTGTCTCAAAGGTCACCCACCCATGTCGGTCCTTCCTTTTTTCACCTCTGTGCTTATTTCATTCATGAAAAGATACAAAGTTCCCATGGTGCCAGCACCTGGACGTGCAGTCAGATCAATGGTCCTGCTGTTGAGTGTAATTGTAATGTTTGACGGAAGTGTGCTGATAGACAATCACATGCTGAGGTGAATCGATGAAAACTTTTGCAGAGTGGAGATAAGAAAGACTATCACACAACCGCTGCCATCGCTTTTATCTTCTAGTCACTGATTAGTTTTAC
The DNA here is from genome assembly GCF_014805685.1 of Silurus meridionalis. Classification (NCBI taxonomy): domain Eukaryota; kingdom Metazoa; phylum Chordata; class Actinopteri; order Siluriformes; family Siluridae; genus Silurus; species Silurus meridionalis. The sequence goes on along the minus strand of NC_060893.1, from coordinate 9,235,620 downwards.
ACTTGGGCACAGTCTTTCTTTCAAACCTAGACACTTGAGACTCACAAGGCTTGAGCATTTAATGTGCCCTTGGATCAGTTTTCTTACAGTTTGACCCCTAATTGCCTAGAACTTTTTTTTGTTGCATAAATGTGGTGTATGTGGTACATATATTAAAACAAAGCTGCCTATTACACTGACCAAGAATAACAGTAAAACCATTGATGTGAAGTGAATAGCATATTCACCACTATTATGACAATAGAGCTATAGAACCTATTAGCATTATACAAGTATAACAGAAGGCTGTATTACAGACAGGTATTTCATACAGCGACAATAAATGCCATTACTAAAGGAGAAACCCAATTAACCCAATTAAACAATTCTTATATCACTAAAGTCACAGCTGCAGCAGCCACATACATGAGTTCTAGCAGAAGCATCAATATTAACCTCATAAAATGACCCTGGATTTTCTGTGCATTTTTGTGCAGTTCTTCCATGCATTACGGTTTTCCTGGGGATTAGAAAATTGTGCGTCTTTGTGCAAATTCAAAGGGAAAGAAAATGAAAAAGTATAAAGGGGTTCATGAAAAACTTTAACAATTGTTTTGAACTGTTTTGACTGACCTTTCCTTACAATGTTTAGCTTTTTATTTTATTAAATTTTTTTAAAGTCCATCTTGTAAATGCCCTTTTTTTAGTATATCTACAACCAAATAAATATTTTTTCCTCTGTCAGCATTTATGGAATAAAAAAAACAACTAAATCTAATCAAATATATTTTAGCCAGCATATTTTGTGACAGATGCGATTTGTGAGCTCTAACTACTGACCATCCAGTCAAAGCACTTGAAAATGGCAACATTATTGTACGCCTGTTAGATGATGCCGATGTCACCAACTCAAAATCTGACTGGTTGAAGCAACAGTTTCAAGTAGCATGTACTTTATGCTGCAGCCATGAAAGCAGCGCAACTAAGAGAACAGCTATGAAATTAAGATATTATACTTTTGAGAATACTACATTTTTATTTAAAAAAAATATTAAAACATAAGTCAATGATTCTAATAGTGTTTAGCGGGCAGAGAAGGTCTTGCTGGCCATGAGGCCCACCACTGTTATAAGTAAAATTGCATTAGAAAGTAAACAATCAGCTGGTAAACACTGTAATAAAAGATGTTTTATTTATTTATTTATTTTTACTTGTAGTGTTACCATAATCTTGCTGACATCTTCAGCCAATCATTTTCATCTTATCTATTTGTTTTCAAGGCATTTCTGCACATAAAGCTTATTCTAATTGAATGTTTTTCTGCTTTTCATACCATTTGGTGTAAAATAATGGTTGAGCATGAAAATCCATATCTGGCAGCATCAACCATTTATGCTTAAAGTAATTGAGTGTCCCTATTATGGTGTTATATAATTAAATAATTTGAATGCATCCTAGGCTGGTTAGATAATTGCATGATTATGGGGTTCCTGATAAATTCATCAATCAGTGTACATTACAGTAGGTTATCAGTTGTTTCAAGTGTTTAAAATTGCACTTTATGGGGTGACCTGGGTTTCTGTGAGACCCCTCTCCTGAATGTTGGTGCTGATGCACCCCTGATTTACACATCTGCCTTAAATGACACTTGTATATTTTCATCACAATGCAAAGTGGGTTTATGGATATGTGAAGTGTACAAAGTGTATCCTAGCAGCAGGTGTTTTTCAATCTGTATTCATGACTATTATTGTGTCCTACTGTACTGGTTTGTATGCACAGATGGCCTTTTTCTGGTATGCATAAGAAAGCTGTGATCATTCTCTGCTGCAGTCTTATTGCTGAAGTCTAAGAAATCCCCAGACAACTATTTTACCACCAGGTGGCTACCATGTCCCCATGAAACTAATTCAACATTTAGTATAGTTCCTTTGTACTCCAGGTCAATATTCTTAGATTCAGATGCATTCTAATGGAATTGTATGTTTACTGTAAAGAAAACAATTTGATTTTTCAGTAGTATATCATCAACTATAATCATATATTAAATAAAGACATCCTACATTTATCAAATCACACATTTAATTCTAATAGCAAAAAAATAAAAAAAAAAGTACACAGTTTACTTATACCGCTTAGCATTCTACCGACTGAGCTTGCTATTTTGACACATTTGTAAATTGCTTGTCTATGTAGAACAACCTTGTTTCTAGATTTATGTTTTGCAAACTAGGTAAGCAATCACGTTACAGCTAATCAAATGTGCCACATATGCTAATGTGACACTGAATAGATTGACAGATACTCAATGTTCATTAAGCCATGCAAGTGAATAATAGGCTCGCTTTTGTTCTTTGTCAAGAATTTATAAGCTCTAAATGTTATACATTGTGCATACAAAAAAGACTTGGTTCATTGTCACACAGTAAGGACAAGGTAACCAAAGATCATTTATTTTTTTATTTTGTCTTACCACCAGATTGCATATGATATACAGTATATGGCCAGAAGCTTGTAGACACCTGACCAGCATGGGTGTTGGCTTGGGGTATTGTGCTCATTCTGATGTTGGGTGAGGAGGCCTCTGCAGCAGTCTGCGTTTAAGTTCATCCTAAAGGTGTTAAGTAGGATTGAGGTTGGGGTCTATTCAGTCCACTTCACACCAGCCTTGGCCATTCCATTGTGAACCTTGCTTTGTGCACGAGGCATTGTTTGGCCAGGTTTGAATGTCTTAGTCCCAGTAATACCCCTTTGTTATACCCCTGTAGCATATACAATGTATACATGTTTTTTATATCAATTGTATCCTTTAAAATTTGCTACAATAAAACTTTCTTTCGGCTTCTCCTATTAGGGAGAATCATCCCATCATCTGCATGTTTGATTTGGCACGTTTTTACGCTGGATGCCCTTCTTAACGCAACCCTCCCCATTTATCCGGCTTGGGACCGGCACTAAGAGTGCACTGGCTTGTGCAACCCTAATGGCTGGGGTCGGTTCCCTGACCGAGGATCGAACCCGGGCCGCAGCGGTAAAAGCGCCGCAGCCTAACCACTAGATAACCAGGCAACCTTTCAAATTTTGCTACAATATGTAAGGAAAAAAACACGTGTCTAATGATCAGGTGCCCAAAAACATAGCCATGTAGTGTATTTATTTTAATGCTTAACATAAACTAAATCTTCTAAATAGTATCACTGTAAACTTTGTCTTATTATAACTTATTTACTTATTGTTATTATCCTACAAATATAATCAAAATGACAACAGGACATTTCATTACATTAATCAATTAAACTAATAATTCATTAAGATATTAATAAAACATTAAAATTGCATGCAAATGAAATTGAGGGCCACTCCATCCTGCAAAGACATTTACCATGAATGACAAATTAATAAATAATGTGCAGGCAGTACATAAATATCAAACCGAAAAACCTGTCTTCAAATCTTCAAAACATTTAGCCTTTCCAGTGGCAAAATCTGAAGATGTAAGCTGTAAATTGCTTCTCTGATGGTAGTAAAAAATAAATCATTACATTTGTAACCATTATTTTGCACTCATCAGCAAAGTGTTAGTCTGTGACATGTTTAGCTTTTGTTTCTTTTTGAGAGTTTTCACAAATAATGACATTTAATTATAACTGAGCAGTCATGTGGTTCTGCTGACAACACCTGAAGCTGAGCCTTGATAGCTAATTACCATCCACTCTCTTGGATGCTCGTTGATGTTCTTTTACACATAATCAAAGTAAGAAAACTGATAGCTTTTGACAATAATTCAGATTGGCTGCTTACTTCTGTGACAACAGGCATCGTATTATCTGCAGTGCTGCCTGCTTTGATCCGTGAAATGCTGTGATCATGCCCAAGAATAGTTCCTTCATTATAATGAGCTCCTCCTGTTGAGGGCACTGGGAAGTTGATCTTACCCAGCATCTCTCACTGCCTGGTTGTACAGTAAGTGAAATGCCTTCCAGAATGTGGAAGTTCTGGTGCTGAATTCAACCATATTTTGATCTGAAGGTCATTGTTTAAGTATAATGTGCTACATCGATGCTCTTTTTATATTGTCGGGACTCAGTTATAACTTTCTAGTCAGTTTTAATACATTGTATGTCAAGTGGCTATTTCTCATTGAAAAAACCTGAACAATAAATATTGGCTATGAACAAAAGATATATCTAGAGACTGAACAAAATTAAACACATTTATTGCGCATATATTCCTTACTCTTACATTGCTGCCAGGTGTGCAATCCTATCCCCGGTGAGTTTTTAGGTTTTTCCCAGAATGAATTGGCTAACTGTGCATCAAATAGCCACCCAACCATTAGGATGTATAAAAAAGGTCAATGCTTGTTACAATGCTCCAATGGTCCATATTTAGTGCTACTTATACTCTGAGATGAACAGGTCAATTGGAAGAAGTTCATATGTCACATACTTATTAGAGCCCAAGTTGCTGAAGCTGTTAAAGATCTATCCTGAATTCTATTCCAGGTTACAAAAAGATATGCCTTAACAACACATTTTTTCTCTTTAGGATATATACACCAGGGGCTGCTTCACCACTGACACAACTTCCTGGGGGCCAGCCTGTTCCTGTCCTGCTTGCTGACAAACAGCAGACACTGATAGCAACTTCCCCAAGGAGTAACCGTAAAATGACCTACCTTCCACATTGATGCTCAAGATGCAGCCCAGGCAAATATTTTTGCTATGATAACACATGAGTGTACCTCCTAGCTTGCATGATCGCTTTCCAACATCAAAATTCATGAAAGTGTTGCATGGGATTTATTGCCTGTTTGCTGCTTTTCATTTCAGCCTGCTGTGTTTGTCATAGTGTGGGACCAGCATCTTATTCAGTTGTGTCAAGCTCATTAATGTCACTAGAGACCTTCATTTAGTTTATCATTAATCTTCAGGTCTCTATCTGGATTCCAGAAAAAAAACCCAGAACTGCCTTGGAATTGGAATTTATACAGGTCATTGAGTCTTCTTTTCATATCCCTGAGGTCATCATGGCCAGAGAGGATTATAGGAACTGTGGAGGCCCTGAACAGAATGATGCAATGCATTGCATATGGTATAGAATCTGTAATTTTGAATTTCAGCCAGTTGTAGTGCTTTATGTCAATGGCAAATAGTTCAAATATGGTCTTATAGATATGACTATTTTAAGCAATATATTTTTTTAATGCTACTCTTCAAGAAAGTCCAGCAGTTTAGCCATGGTTGGGTGTAATTTGAACAGCTCCCATCTGACCTGTGAACCTCCCCAGCTCCTGCCCTCTTTACTAATTGCCTAATTCTTAAAGATATATGTTAAATAATAACTTAATTTGTTTAATGTTTATAAATATATTTATAACCAAGCTGTAATTAATACTGATCAAAGGTCTACACCTTGATTTGATAGGATGGCTCTATTTTCTTCATGATTCTGTTTGTTTAGATATGTTTTTTTGCTGATATTCCAGGAACAGGTATGTTTATATTAAGTATATGTAACACTTTAACTGCACACCAGTGGACCCCATTTGTTATTTATTATTTATTATAACTTTGGGCAGCAATTGGTTGTACCAGAATTATCACTCCAGTTGGTATCAAAATGTATGAATCATGCATGCTTTTATTTGCAAATAATTTTATTTTATATTATAGATTTACTTTCCACCTCAATTTTAAAAGCTAAAATATAATCAATATTAAGTCACATTCTGTTCTACTTGGTAACATAACAAAAAATGGAAACTTAATGGGAGATGAATATTTATGCAAGTCACTATAGACACATGAACAAAAAGATATCTGGATGTGACCGACATTTAATCACTTTCATCCCAACAGCATTATGACTGATTATTAAATATGAAATTAAAGTCAATGTTAGTGGAATAAACCTGTCAGTGGCACTTGCATCACGAAGAAGAGTTATCCTTCAGCAGGTTTCATTTCAGCCTTGATAGGGTTGACACCCTCTTTGTCATGTGCCTCAGCAAAAGAAATGAGATATCAGCAAAGATGTTGATGATGAGAAGCCCCCATAACCCACAGTTCAGTGGCAGTCTGATAATGCATAATAGTGAAGCATCTGAAAAAAATTAGCATTATGTTGGCTCAAACCTAGGAAGGCTCCTTCATCATTTTTTAAACTGAAATCTTATGTATTGCCTCATAATCCTTTCTATAAACATGAAACTGCTGACTCACATACTAACACTAATCATGTTCTTTATGAAAATGTTTGTGTCTGTATATCAGCAGTTATATAAAAAGTACTGTCTACATTTGCTGTGTGTACATTGCAAATATCAGCAAAGGAGTGACTGAGTCTAGAATGGGATGTTCAACAATCAAATACATTGTGATGTTTCTGTTCACATATTTTTAGAGATATACTGTATTGGTGTAAATGTGTGGTTAGCGAAATCATTTCTGGCTTTTTGCAAGCATTGTGAGCAGGTGGCTTGGCCATTTTTGGCCACATGGCTGGATTGAATGTCCACTGAGTCTTTATTTACCAATGAGCAGTATGGGAATAAGAGTGTAATCCATCATCAGCTCTGTTCAGCCCAGAAATGTCTTGTCTATGTCAACAGTATGAATATGTGAAAGAGATGCTCACAATGACTGGTCTCTTCTAGCAGGCTAATGAATTATAAATACTCAACTAACAAGTAATTCCCAGACATTTTAAAACTGTACAACTAACAGACATCAACTAATTACTGTCCTGTTGACAGACATGATCTTATATTGTAAATGTTGCAAAAAAAACAAAAAAAGTGCCGGTCTGTTTCCTAAGTATAACCATAGCACACACTTTTTTTTGCTTATTGATTAGGTTTTAATATTTCCAATATGATTTTATGATCATTAGTACATGTGTTTGTTAACGACTTTATGTAGGTCAAACCCTCCCTCTTTTATGGTTGTCTTCTGGCCCCAATTTTAAAACAGATTGTTTGGGGATTTCAACAGGATGCCTCTATGGCAATACAGATTAGGCAATTAACCTTGATGCCACTGTAATTGTTAAGATACTTCAGCAGAATGAATTCATTTCCCAAATGGTTTTGATAGCAAAAATCATTTACTCTCCATACAAAAACAGGGAGGAAACTGCAAACATGCAAACAAGGCACTGACATTGCCTTAAAACACCCAACTGTGACATCAACCAATGTCATCCTCCAATTATTGAGTTTTTTGTCAGGTTTTTGTCAGGGACTACATTAAAAGTAGATTTTTACCCTTTACTTTTGCACTCAAGGTACCTAATTGGGATTCCTTAGTATGATTCCCTAGTGTATCCTTTATAACCTTTATGAGTAATGAGCAATGGTTGTATGGTTTGCTAATGAATTTCGAAGGTATGCCTTTGTGACCTCACAGCACCTTTCTGCAAAAAAGATATGCTAGCTTCACTTAATTGAACGCAATTGCTTTGGATTAAGTAAGCATTAATAATTTATGACTCACTGCATTGATTTAGTAGTCTGCCTTTTTCATAGCTCAAAGGGTAATACACACATGCACACGCCAAGAGACTTACAGGAATAGTCAAATATTTATTAATGGTTTGATCATTATATACTGTACAGTCTGTAATTAATTTGCCATTAGGATGAAATAATTTGATAAATTTCCAGTTTGTCATTAACTGGCCAAAAGATAAGATAAAAACCCAATAATTTAGCTGTATTTCAGTTTTGAGAACATTTGGAAATGTTGAATAAATATGTAACAATTTTTATATGCATATTTCATCTACAGTGCCATGATTTGATTATTTTTTGCAGCCTGCCCAGATAATTGGTTGTATGTGTGTGTTTGACAATTTCATGATTTTTGCAGGTTTTATAACCAAATGACTACTAGATTTGGGTGTAAAATAAAAGATGATCAAAACAATATTTTACAACATGCAGGATAGGTATGACCTTGATTAATTTCTCCCTTTGATATGTTTAACAGAATGACAACACCAGAGCGAGTATGAACTCAATACCTGATAAAAAGAAATAACTCAATTGAATTAGTGTTGAGGTGTGCAGCTGGTGTTCCACTATAATGTCTTTACTAATGAGTGTACATGTGCAGAGATCATTTAAATGCAATACATTTAGTAAAGTGGTCATGAACAGGTCATCGTGGTCCTAAGAGTTTAGATTCACATGCAGATTTACACTGCATGGCCATGTGTTATCTCCTGACTATCACACTCATTTGTGGGTCCTCCTCCAAATTGGAGTTGGAAACACTCAGTTTTATACTATATTTTTGTATGCTGTATAATGAAATTTCCCTACTCTAGAACTACAGGAGTACAAATTTGTTCCAGCATGGAAATGCCCATGTGTACCAAACAATGTCCCGCATAGAGCTCTGACATTAACCCCATTGAACACCCTAGAGATGAACTGGAACACTGATGCACCCCAGACCACCTCCAACAACATCATTTCTTAATCTCACTAATGCACTTGAGGTTGAATGAGCAAATCCCAATAGTCATGTTCCAACATTATTTATTTTATTATTCCTTTACTTATTTAATTAGAATAACAAAGAGGGGACTAATCTGGAAAAGGATGAACAAAAAGAACAAAATTGTGTTATGGTCAAGTATTCACTAACCTTTGGTCGTATACTGTATGATGAGAATTGATGAGATTCCCAATTCCCTAATATTTGATCTGCACCATGGTAATTATAAGCTAAATTTAATCAGCTCAGTATTCCTCTATTAACCCAGAAGCCTCTTAAAGATTTCTCAGACTGTCTGATGAAAGATGGCCTGTGCTACCCCAGTGACTGGTGTGATGATTGTAAAACCCAGACATTTTCTTTTAAGTGAACATGAATAACAAAACTTACAAAAATGTATTTCTTTTTCCCCAGTTAATGTAAACTACAAGCAATCCAACAGTATCTTTCTTTCCTTTTTCCCTTGTGTGGCTGCTGGGAATCGGTGCACCTGTCTATTGGCACCACTAGCGTAGTTTTTTCTGCTAGTGTTCAGTCTCAAGAGGGAAGTTTATAATTGCCCTCTGTAGCAGATGTCCTGCTCAGTGTTTTAGAAGGGTCACTATAGTTCCACACTGGAAACTGTGAGTAAACGGAAAGTTTTTTTTATATTATTTTTTTATGGGGACCAAATTATCCATGATCATTTTATACATTATTGGATGTCAAAATCGGACACTGCTTCAATTTTTAAGAATTTTCTTGTAAAGTTAAAGAAATTTTCTGTGGTTTAGGTTAGAATTAAAAGTAGTTATTAAATATAGGGGCATTAATAAGTGTGGTACATGCATTTTTTGTGTTCTTAGTTGAACAAGTAAAAGCAAACAATATTTAGTTTAATTTGCTAATGATTTCTAACATTGAATTAAGAAATAAAATACACCAATTACTGCATTAATAGCGTAAAGAAGTAAAGGAGTTGTTTTTTTGCAGCCTTATCTATTTAAGCACAGTGATTAATATGCATGCCTTTATATGGTTCATTATTTGGTTGCTTTCTCTTTGTGCTATCCCAAGTGAATACTCTCTTAAAATTATATGTCTTGCTCTATTGTAGAAACATAAGCTACTAGTCAGTCTCTTGTTACCTCAGACTTCTTGAGAATGTTTTTTTTTAAGCAAATATATTTCTTTCATATCTGTTTCATTGCATTTCATTATGTTCATTACGTGAGGTGCCAATATGAAGACCTCAAACACACTGCAAACCATAACCAAAGGTTTAAGTTGAGAGATGGGAAATCCTCCACAGTTAAAAAAAAAAGGCTCTCATTTTCTGATTTTTAAGCTATTGTCTGTTCATGTTTGGTGAGAGCGTTATATACCGAACACTGTTGGTTGCTGGATAAATTATTTCACATAAACACTTCACGTAAACACATGGTCACTGAGACATCATGTTTCAAAAGGAAATTTCAGCAAATGTCAGCATTTGGAGTCAAATCATGACTCTTAACCCATTTAATTGAAATATAATTTTTTTTAAGTTAGTTTTAAATTTACACCACATGCACCATATGCTTTTTGACATGGTAACAGGGGCACTTAAAATAGCTTACTGTAAATGCCCAAATGCAGCAGTTCTAAACAGTTACTTCCTGCAGACACTGAGTTAGAAAAGCTGAGTAGGCTTCATCTCTGCTGCATGTGTTGTGTTAATGATTCACTATCTGAGTTCACCATAATAAGCAGTCAGAGAGACAGATGGTTCCTCCATCTCCATGCTGTAATCATGTCTGATCCATCTGCTCATGCCCAGCAACACTCCACAGGCTCTGTGTCACACCTGTAATTTCCTGCTTACCTTTCCTGGATTTCTAGCCCTACTGCCCTGACATGATTCTCTGTGTCACAAGAGATCTGGGTCGAATACAGTATGTATTTAAGATAGGTGAATGGATGGCTTTAGTTTTTTTTGCTTTTAGCTCTTAAAAGTTTTTAAAAATGAATGGAAGAAGGAAAGCAGCGAGGAAATAAATAAATTAATTTTAAAGAACAAAGAAAAAAGAATGAAAGAAAACTTGAGCAAAAATCCTGTTTATATGAAGAGGAATACTCTCAGCATGCTTTCCGATGAAAAAAATCCAGAAGGTGTTCTTGCTGTGATGAGAGATGTCACTCAGTCTCATGAGCCTTCCTTATCAGAATAACTTCTGCATACCATCTACAAACAAACAGAATTTACATATTCATGTGTCACACATAATATTCTGCATGAACAATAGAGTGAAAAGTGATTAAGCTTAAACTCTGTCTTGGTAGTTTGAACAGTGAAATATGAAGGACAGTGAAGGCCACAGAGAGATTTAATCCTCAACACTAAACTAAATTTGATGTTAAAAATACTTTAACAGTATTGCTTCAGGGAACTGCTCTTTGATAATTCCTGTAATCCACAAATGATACATGAAAGGAATATAACATATTTTCCCCACAAACATATCACCACAGTTTGAAATAACTAGTCTGTACAGTTCTTCTATAAAGATAGGTTGATAAATTAAGATCTTGTTTTGTGGTTACCTTCACTGACAAACAACCAAAAATAACAGGTTATAGATAACTGCCTAGTTCAGGGTGTAACCCACATACAGCAGAGAAGATCAAAGCATTCAATGTCTATCCACTCCCTTGGGCTTTGCACTGGTTTGTATCCAGTACACACCTGCTACTAAGCTCCTGCTGTGGTTCCACCCCTAAGACTTTTCTCCCTGACAGCTGGACAGATGCTGCCCAATGCCCTGTCTCACAGTTTATTTTGTATTAAGACAGCTGGAGGGTAAACTCCGTCTGTGCTATGTGCTAAAGAATACTTTCCTGAGGGAAGCTGGATATCAGTGATTCATCTCAGAGATGTACAAAAGTAAAGACGACAATACATTGTTCTAAGTCTGTGGCACAGATGCAAATGTTTATAGTATATTTAATTATAGGTAGATTTTATTAATCTGTTTTACAATCTTATAATCTTCTCATTAAACTCACTAGAATGCATAATTATCAGAGAAACCGAGTCATTAAATGTGATCAAAAACTGTCAGGTATAACACAAACTGTTCTATGTGATCTACATAATAGATTTTATCTACTGATCTATTTCAAGCTTTTTAGCTGCTCAAAAACACTGATGAATAAAACTGTGGAAAGAGATTCCATTAAGGATTATAGAACATCTAATCTAAAAAATAAAAAAAACCTTCATCTGAGAAGAAATCATTTACACGACTGCAACCATTTCCCATTTACCAAGTCATTTTCTATTGAAAGCACATGATAATACACTGTTATTACTGTTAAGTTGATTGAACAATTTGGAATGTCCCCAACCTCCTCTATTTTATTTTCTTACACAAAATTAAAGCATTGCTCTAATATACTTGAAGACAGCTTTAAACAGTAGGAACTCTCTTGTTTATATCCTCATGAGCATGCCCTTTAAACACATGATAAATAGTGCCTGAAGCTGTAGTTGACACCTGGGATTAGCTTACATTCATCAGAACCTAAGCACTCCTGGAAAGCTACAATTAGAAATAGCTGCTGGGCAACAATATACACATAATAAATGGACCTCCCTGCAAAATAATAATTCATGCATTTGTATAATGCAAGATGACTGAGCTGAACCTCCCCAGCTTGTTAGAGGCCACTTTCCAAGCAAATGATAAATACATCTTTTCTTAGGTTGCATTTTGTGTGGGATCAGTAATACGACAAACTAATTAAACAGGATATTAATATTTAATGAGTTCAAAATGTAACACTTTTTTTATGGAAAGGGAAACAGCAGTGGTTTAGTTTGTGATGTTTTAACCTTGGTGATGAGATCAAACCTAGCTTATAGCTATATTTGATATTACCCTATACCAAAACTGTCTTAAACTGTTAAAAGATTATTTTTATTGTTTTGAAAACTCCTGAGGCACCTCCACTTCATGGCCTTACAGAGTTCTTTTGCTCATTGGTCAGAATGATGTTTTTTAGACATAGTTCCAAACAATATTTTTAAAATAAGAGTATTTTCTGCATAGTTGACTATGTGAGGGTCTTAGAGTATAAGGGTAGACTCGTCAGTTTGTTGTTTGAGAAACCAATTTACTGGGTTTTCATAAGTACTTTGTCAGTAGTGTAAAGTCCTTAATATAGGGGTTATTTAATCAGTCTTCATTTGATAATAGACAGTGACTCTTTGAACAGCCAGGGGTTCAAATCCACCATATGGGACCATCTGCCACCATCCGGAAAAGTCTTGATGCATGTCTTCCTCTTACCCTTGAGGGGTGATGGGTCAAATAGAGCTATGCTTTTGGCTCAAATAGAACATGACTTCAGTGATTAGCATCAGTTTTTTTAATCTAATGCCAGCAGCTACTAGAAGCCAGTGGAGGGAGCACAGCAACGTGGTAATATGGGAGAACTTGGAAAATAAAGTTACGACTGTAAAGATAAAGATAAGACTATGCTAGGTGCCTAGTCCAAAATGACTATGTTTCAAATTTGGTACCTAACAAATTATTCACCAGAAAGGATAATTACCTAACATTAATCCAACTGACATATGATAATGAGGTATGTCTGATTCCAACCAAATGTATGTAGGTGCAAATTAAGTTTCTAATACTGCAGGGTTAAATGTGGGCCTAAAAGAGTTCTCCAATGGTATTGCACAGTAGACACATTTAGGTATTGAATAAGTGCCATTGTGAATTGCCAATCTTAAAAACACAGACATATAGTTTAGGTTGGCATGGGAGGACATCTGCTGCAACAACACCTCCAATTTCCCAATAGAATGTGAGAGTACTGCCTTTTCACTGTTTTATTAGTTTTCAACCTTGTCTCTACTCAATCCATAACCATTCTTCATTTGTGCAATTTGGTTCAAAATTATACAGCTATTTTGGAAAAATCAACTTGCTTGACATACTTTAATATTGACTTTTTCACAATGAGTAAAGCTAAATGTAAACAAATGTCGACTTTTAATGAAAGAATATCTTGCTGCAAAATTAATTTGAATTATTCAGTGTGTGCCTCAAGTTTGCTTAAAGAAATCTAAATATAGACAGTGTTTCTGAGAACAGTTTGTGTAATTTGGGGAACTGAAATGCACAGTTACCCAAACACTTTCCTGCATAAAAACTGGTTGGTGTCTGCTGTTAGGATTTTTCAGGTGGGTCAACAATCAGAACTGAACACACACACACACACACACAATACACAATACAACTGAAATTGTATTTTTATGCAATTTATATTAATATTCATGCAATTGAGTATTAGCTTAATTTGAAATCATAAATATCTCTGGATACATTCATTATACTTGACTACAGGTCTTCCGGAGCATTCTTTTATTTATAGTTAAAAGACACCTAATTTCTTTCTTTTTTAATCAGACTTGTTTTTGATGCAGCTTTCATCTTTGTAGTGTACAGAAATTTTCTCAAGGACAGTTTATGTTCTGGACAGATAGTACTGTGTAATAGTGATGTGAGTGTGTGATAGATGAGGCATGTAAGGGCTGTGTTATTACCAAGGTGTCTCTCTCCCCTGTCTTCTCATGGGTTAATTAACATTTAGTCTTAGCCTCACTCACCCACTATACAGACATCACAAGCTTACACAGAAACAATGACTGCATCTTTATTGTATTAAGTACGTCTAGATATATATTTAATCTTAGAATTGATCTTAAATTAAAAAAGCTGAAATTTTATTGAACTTTTAACTACAGTACTGAGCTGGTTATTTAACTAGTGATTATGTTATTACCTAAAGATATAGTGTTTTATAGGTATTATATGTTCCTTTTTTAGCTGGAACTCTTTATTAAAGTATGTAATGTGTCATAGAAGAGGGTATGGTTTACCTGGTTCATCGGCCCTGAGAGTAATTATTTATGAATACATTTGCTTATATTTTGCTCCTTTTGATCTTGTTCCTGACCTTGTGTTGATTTGTGTCTACTCTGCAATTAACTTCCTTTAATTCATATATGCAGCTAAAATGAGGGGGCGTTAATTGATTGACAGCAGTTTGCCTATACAGTACAGGAAAAATGTCACGTCAAACTGTTTGTGTGACCTAAAGGGCTATTGGTTAGACAATTGAAGAGGGTAATTTATCATTCGATGGTCTTTTTGTCCTGAGTGTCATGCTGTCATGTTATTGTTAGCATCAGCGGTCAGCTGTCAGCCACATTCCATTATCAAGCAATGAGAAGTGATTCAGAAGGCTGGACAAGACCGGAGCCACACAAAGATGTGTTGCAGCAGAATAATACGATCACCAGGAATAATAATCTATTTGGGAAAAGCTCAGTGCAGATATATAGGAGAAATAAATGAATAAAGATGAAAATATTACAAAAAATTCATTGTGGCTCTTTCAGGCTCTAAGTTCATTGCTTAAATACGCTGCTACCTTTTTTACAGAGCTGTCTGTTCTGATCATATACAAGAAAACAAAAAGGAAGCAGTTGCAGATGCAAGATAAATTTACCTCAGCCATCACTTTTGCCACTTGTGGACAATGATTAAATAAATATCATTAAAAAAAATAATCCTTTGTGAGCTCTGTTCTCTTTATACTGTGTTAGTTTCTGATATCTCCCTATAGAACACTTTCCTGTTTCTCACCTTTGCACACTTTGTCTGTTTTGTGATAAAGGCCACTGATGTGGAAAGGTGACATTCATGTGTCTGGCGAGATGGATATAAATCAACCAGTTTAGCAGGTGCTTGGAAATACAATAGACAATTCTTTCTATGTAAATCCTTTTCTAGCCATTGATCAGCTGAAGGTCTGTTTACAGTTGTGTTTAGATTAAAAAGTGTTCAGAGTGTTGCACATGTGATGATTTTAATGGTGTTTGAGCTAAACTGTGAAAAAGCCCTAGGCCTTTTTGGTGCTGCAATTGTTCATACACTTCCAGGGGGTTAAAATGCACAGAAGTGCAAGGGACTGGATCCATTTTCACCGTTGGCTAATCTGACAGCAAGTGGAAATGAGATCCGTAACCATAATCCAGTGCAATTATAAACCATTCTTAATAGAAATATTTAACTTCAGTGTGATTAATCACATTGACAGATAATCCCTTTGCTTCCAACCATTCCATGATCTTTCAGGACTTGTGTTGCATGTTTATTTTTCTGCTTGACTTGCAAGGTTTTACAATCATGCAAGTATATTTTGTACTTGTTTTAACTTGCTATACAAATTAGTTACCTTTAGGCAAAATCAGATATAGTAAAACCATTGGACAGTAAAACCTTGTCTACTAAGTATTCATATATTATTTTTGAACTTCCATATTCCAAAATTAAGCCTGTCAAACCCATAAAACCTAACCATAGATCTTGTTTTTATAACAACCTGGTTTAAAGGTAATACCTGAGTAATCAATATTAAATATTAAGGATATCACTTTTGCACTGAGCATTATGTTTGTTCCCATTCTTCAGAACGTCTGTGTTCCCAGTGAATAGTCACTTGTGATTCAAATGGACCAATTCTGAATGTTAGTCATCTAGCAGGGGAATTACAACATTGCCTACAGATAATGAATTTCTGAATAATACAACGGCCTGAAGTACAATTCTATAAGTGCTTGGTAGCAGTTCCATTGAGAGGGTAATTAATACAAAATGAGGTAAACGTGTGTGCATCTTTGAAAATGTATCCTGCACTGAGGTAGACTGCCATCCTCTACTCGTGCCTATTCCAGGTGCAAAGTTGTTGGTCAGGTCATTATATAAGCAGTGGCTTTATCATGCAAATTTATAATTACTACATAATTATCTATAATTGCAGAGTTCTCTTCTGGTTTCCCGTGAAACTGAAATTTGCACTATAAAAAGCGCCTGGGTTTATATTTTTCACAATTATACATACATCACTTTTAATCTCTCCCTTCAATTCTGAAAAATCGAGTTTATTCAAAAGCACAGCTGAGACCTGGCCATTTATTATGACGTTCAATAACAGAGCAATTGAATTCCATTAACAATATGCATCTCTGCCTGTTCTAATTGTTTTCATTTAAATTGCTGATGCCATTTCCTTATCAATAGAATGTAATATACGGAAGCGCAGTGTAATGGATATGTACCAGTGAATGTGACTTCTACCTAACTTATATTATAATACAAATAATAATAGTTTAAAAATGTATATAATTATTTAAAAAAAATACTCTGGATTAGCCTAAATGCTCTCATTGTTGAATGACATTATGCTAGAAATGTACAAAGTGTGACACATTTGACAAAAGATTTGAAAGGTATGCCTACCAAACACCTATTTGTAGCTAAGCATTAGGAGCCTCTAATCTAAGTTAAAGCAAGTTTTCAGACTTAGTGATTATTGGTTTGTATTTAGTGAAGTTCAAACTTGAGGTCAAATCTTTGGCTCGTTTGTTAAGTGACAAAGTTTCCATAATAGACACAATAAACAGTTGAATTTCTTCTTTATACATATTCTTACTCATTGTCCCAATCTCATCCTTAATAGAAGCTGACAGAATGCATATGAGATTTTAACAGGAACTAGCCAAGTCTGTATTTTTTGACAAATGAGTAAGGCTTCTGTCTTGTATTATTGAAATTTTGAGGTTAAGATCATAAGTGTATGAAAACTTTTAGAGTTCATGCTTTTCTACAGGCCTATTAAACCAATTATTTGATAATGTCCTACTGATAGTGTCTCATTTTCTCTAAATTAGTTTTAGATGACTGGAATATATAGTAGATGAGTTGATTCTTAAGAGCCAAAAAAAATCATACCTGCTAAAGCATTAGAAATTTACAGAGGTTACTAAAGATAAAAAACAGGTGCTAGTTCTCTTTCAATACTCTGGTGTTCTGTGAAAATGTATTCAGTGAATCCTCTAAAACATACAACCCCTCAGCACTAACATATAATCACTTACAGTGAGGAAAAACGTCAACATAGCCACAACAGCAGTGTGTCAGTAGTAAGAAGACCTATGTAATGTATGCATACTGTTAGTGATGTTAAATGAAGCCCAAAGCCTGGATGACAGCAGCATATCTCCACAGACTCTGAACTTAGGGAAAGTGAAGGACAAGGGCAAAAGCAGAACCTGACACAAAACTCACAGAGACACACCCTATACCAAGTGTACAGATATTATGCTTTTTAAAGCAGTTAGTGTGATATAATATGCGTTGGACTGAAACAAAAACAATCGCATGACAAAGGGTATCTATTGTGACATTTATCTTTATACAGTGCTGAAATATTCCATAATTGTTGTCTATAATATGCTCTGATCTTTGGAAATCAGTTCAGATCTGCAAAGACAAGTCTGATTATAAATGCAGGTTTTATGATTTCACACATGACCACATCATTAATATTATTAAATAAGCAACTCTAGAAAATTACAAGAAATATTAAATACATTTTGTGCCTTTGAAAAAAATATTTATTAGTCTTCTGCCAAAGTTCCTTTTCAAATATCATTAGCATGGTCGTTGCGGTTTCCAAAAATACCTGATTTATGTTCATTATGCAGCATAAGGACCAACTGATAAATCCAAGAATGAAGATAATTTTTTTAGTGTTTTTCTCTTTCTGTGCCACCAGGTGTATGTGTGTTTAGTGTACATTTGTGTGTTTTTCTGTTTGTTTAATTGTGCATTTATATTTTTCACTGCTAACTCACAACACCAAAATTTAAGTGGAAGCATGGTGTCCGTTCAGTTTTTCTTTGGTCTGTACAATTTCCTATTACTGGAAAGAGAAAATTGTTCTGCCAGCTCCATAATAAATCCACAATCTTGTTCAGTCCAGAAGTAGGCATCTATACATTTCTGTGAATGATCCATTATTTGTTCTGGGAGCAATCTGATCATCTACACAGGACCAGGAGCAGATCTTAATTTGCCTTACTGATGGGTGTATCAACAGACTAGAAAATGTTAATGGTAGCTGTAGCCATAAAGGATGGGGTGGGGCATCTGCATCCGGCAATTTCTCTCAGAAGCTTCAACTACGGCTGATGTCAGGATACCTAAGAAATCACCAAAATTTTGTGATCAAATATGTTTTAATATACATTCATAAATTAATGAGACAAACAGCAGCAAAAAGAGGCCAGTAGCTTACTGTGGTAGTTTTCACTTTGCCTCCAGACTGTGCACATCTCCAACCTGATCTGTTTACTAACAAGTCACAGCTTTCATCATCCAAGCAAGGCAACATCTCACACCACTGCCTGCTTCTCACGATATGAGCTGAAAACAGAAAAACAACATGCATCACAAAGAATTACTCATTCAGACAGGTAACAAATTAACAGAAAAGCTGGTGGCTCTTTTATACTGGCATAGTTTATGCCAACTTGTCCCCTCAGAGGAAAGGGTCAATACAATGTCATTCTGACTGATTACCTTTATAAATATTTCTATCCTTTTGAAAGTGATTTCTTCCAGAATAACAAAATTTCCATTCACAGGCGATGAGGGCTCACTGAATAGCTTGATGAGTATAATGATGGCAATAATGTAAATCATGGTATTGACATGGTCTTCACAGTTACCATATATTTGACAGATTTTGTACAGGTTTGTTAGACAGCTCAAAGGAATAGCAAGACGTATTCATTGACATGGTACATTGAAGCTGTTCTGGTGGCTTGTGGTCACCAAAAATGTTCAGATTGATGCTAGGTTGATTTGTTATTCTGCATAAATCTTATAAATCTCATAAATCCACACTGATCTTGAGTATATAACTGAGAACATTCAAGAATTTCGTATGACAGAGATATAAGCTTATCAAAGAAAAACATAAGTCTACACTTTGATAAGTCCTTCTAAAGATATGGAACACTATAGTTCAGCAGAGTATCAATTTTTCCTAGGGTAAGATTTTTACATGTAATCAACTGCAAATGTCTATTTATAATATCTGGGGCACTCATGTATGTTCATTTGCATACCATGACATATTGTCCCTATGAGAGGGAAGGAAGAAGTAAATGAGGTTTGTGTGTGTGTGTGTGTGTGTGTGTGTGTGTGTGTGTGTGTGTGTGTGTGTGTGTGAGAGAGAGAGAGAGAGAGAGAGAGAGAGAGAGAGAGAAATGAAACCATAAACCTGTTAATAACTAAGAACAGCTAAATAGCCACTATAGGGTTCAATGAAAATAAAAACACATATAAGCTGTGAAAATATAAATAATTGGTTTAGGTTCTCATACAAAATCTAAAATAAGACAAGGACAACATAAGGAAACACCAACATAACTATAAATGGTTCCTTCATTTAATGAATACATGTAATAACTGATTGTGCCACAAAGCTTCTGATCAGTGCTTCACATCACTGTGATGAAATCTTTTTCGAAATGCCTTAATTCTTGCACATTAGAGGCCTTTCAAGCATGAATTGCATAAAAGATACAGCATCTCAAGGGGGTTCAAGTCAAGACTTTGACTAGGCAACCCTTGCTACTAGTCCACCTTAATTTTGTTACATTTAAAATATCAGAGGTGGACGGTCTCTTGTGCTTTGGCGGAATGTCTTGCTGGATACCCTATTTTGTGTTTGAGCTTCAGATAACAGAGGGATGTGTTGTGCTATTGCCACCATGTTTGATTGTTATCATGTTATTATTTAAGTATACTGTATTATACTTTATGCTAGTCTCTATCTGCTAGTAGAATCAAGAACGCTGAACCAATCTGATGTGTGCAAAGCCTTAGTTCCTTAGATGTTCCTCTGGGATTTTATGTGACTTCCTGGATTAGTCATTGATACGTCATGGTTAGATTTTTTTTTCTTTAAATTGGAGTCAATGGCTCCTGCTGTTGTTCGCTTAAGGCCCAGAGCCTTGAAGTAGCCTTGTATTAATTTCCAGACTGATGTATCCAATAACCTCCTTTCTCATATCTGGCCAAATTTTGTGGCACAATGTGCTGCTTCTTGAAACATTTTGAACTACTTCATATTGCTGTAAAGGTTTTATTTTATATGTTTAGATTCAACAGGGCTATCAGTAATCTAGTCTAGTGGTGCCTAATCTAATTAAAACCAGTTATCAATTAATTATTATTAATTAATTGAGAATCTAAAAATCAGCTACATTTTTACATACAGGGCCAGTGGGAATTTGATAACTTTTTCCTTCAGTTTACAAGTAAAAAAAACCTGAAAAATAATATATTTAATATATTTAAACCATTCAGGGTTACAAATATAAAAAAGTTAATACATTAAATAATTAACAGCACTATATTATTAAAGTAATAAATGTTTCTTGGCTTATTCCTGGTATCCCATTCATTTGTATTTAGATTTTCAGTCTGTAAGCAACATATTTGTACAAATGTTTAATGCAGGACTAGTACAATTGTATATTTGTATAAAATATATCACAATCAAAAGGATTTTGTTTTCCAGACATTGCTTTCCGTGTAGGATTACTCGTCCCGAGCGGATTACTATCGTTTGGTGGCTCTCCATGACTTGTGTGTGTTTTGTGTTAAATAAACTATGATTATGTTACTTCTGCTTCCTCGTCGTGATCGCCACCCTGACATATATACAGTGAGGAAAATAAGTATTTGAACACTCTGCTATTTTGCAAGTTCTCCCACTTAGAAATCATGGAGGGGTCTGAAATTGTCATCGTAGGTGCATGTCCACTGTGAGAGACATAATAAAAAAAAAATCCAGAAATCACAATATATGATTTTTAAACTATTTATGTGTATGATACAGCTGCAAATAAGTATTTAAACACCTGTCTATCAGCTAGAATTCTGACCCTCAAAGACCTGTTAGTCTGCCTTTAAAATGTCCACCTCCACTACATTTATTATCCTTAATTAGATGCACATGTTTGAGGTCGTTAGCTGCATAAAGACACCTGTCCACACCACACAATCAGTAAGAATCCAACTACTAACATGGCCAAGACCAAAGAGCTGTCCAAAGACACTAGAGACAAAATTGTACACCTCCACAAGGCTGGAAAGGGCTACGGGGAAATTGCCAAGCAGCTTGGTGAAAAAAGGTCCACTGTTGGAGCAATCATTAGAAAATGGAAGAAGCTAAACATGACTGTCAGTCTCAAACTCCGTGTTTCTCAGCGACAGGCCAGAAACGTGACTGATCTAGAGAAGATCTGTGTGGAGGAGTGGGCCAAAATCCCTCCTGCAGTGTGTGCAAACCTGGTGAAAAACTACAGGAAACGTTTGACCTCTGTAATTGCAAACAAAGGCTACTGTACCAAATATTAACATTGACTTTCTCAGGTGTTCAAATACTTATCTGCAGCTGTATCATACAAATAAATAGTTAAAAAATCATACATTGTGATTTCTGGATTTTTTTTTTTTAGATTATTTAGATTTTTTAGATTATCTCTCACAGTGGACATGCACCTACGATGACAATTTCAGACCCCTCCATGATTTCTAAGTGGGAGAACTTGCAAAATAGCAGGGTGTTCAAATACTTATTTTCCTCACTGTATATATATATATATATATATATATATATATATATATATATATATATATATATATATTATACTATACTGTCTTGAATCACAGACTAACTTATATGCATATGAAGAATATGACATAAAGTGAAAAAAAAAAAATGCCTTTATACATTTCACTTGTACATATCAATTTTTAGCAGATCCAGTGGGAAGTAGTAGTAGTAGTCTCACTTTGTGCTATGTTCTTTGTAGTGTCCTTTAAAAATATATTCGAATGCTGGAACATATTGTTCCGGATATAAGAATACTATCAAGATTCAATGTTAATAAATAATAAGTAGAATGTAAGTCTAACATAAAATAAAACACCAACTGTAATTGTTTTACATCTGTTACTGTAAAACAACAAGAAAACACAGTCACAGCAATCACACCCCAGTAATTTTTATACAACCAGAAAACTCCAAGATCCGTCAAGCATCCAACACAGAAAGCTTTTATCTTTCTGCTCTGTGAACTTGTATCCTGTTATTACAGTCCATTAGTTGGATGCTGAAGTGACAATCCAACAGATAATGTCAATAATTGTATCTGTAATCATTTCAGAACCTGGCTGCTTGCAATAAGTATGCAAATACCACACTGTCTGACATTGCTCCAATACTGTCTAATGGAGTGACAACAATCAACAGACACAAACAAACAAGTGCCAAAGAGCATCCTATTACCTCTCAGTGTGCAAAGGACTGAGTGCTACTTTCAGACCACTGCACTAATGAGCCATCAGCAGATTCTCTGAAGGGCTGTGTGATAATGGCCACTCCTCTTATAGGTAACTAAACTCTAGCAAGATGCAATACCTCTTCATTGTTTTAATCCATCCACAAAGACAAAAAAGGTCTTAACAACAAATTAGTGACAAAATCTAGCAGAGAGATACTGTACTTATATAAATCAGCAAATCTTATGTACTATACCTATTATTGTAAATTCTCTATATTTTTAGTAATGTAGATGTCAGAATGTTGAATGTTTTACTAAAATATGGATATCATTGATAAATATTTAGAAATATAGAGAGAAAATGCTCCCTATGGGCAAACATGTTTCAATCAAGAATCTAATTAACTGAAGGATTTTTTACATGGTTCTTCATCACAACAAATCTATTTAAAAAACAGAATATAATTCATACTCTTCCAAAACGCTTTTATTTATTCAAAAAGCAGGTCGATATGGTTCTCCGGTAGCTATGCTTATATTTTTGTCTGCTAATAAATTAATTTTACCGGTTATTAAAAGGGAGAAAACAAGGAAAATACGCCACTCATGTTAGTGAAGCCTTACAAATGTAATCCCATTTTGAGCATTTCCCATCAGGGCATTGCACATGAAACTAAAATAGACAGCATTCAATGCCACTGTAAACCTTAAAGAAAGTCTGTGGCCTGAGACATTTTGCTTAAAATGATTTTTTATATTTAAGTTTAAGTTAAGTTCTAAAAATATTAAGTAATCTTTTTCAAGTTATTGCTATTATGTCAAACAAACAGAGTAGTGTTACAACCTCTGCAATATTTCATTCAACCTGACAAATAACATACTTTATATAATGACTGTAATTTATTATTAACTGACCTCAGAGGACTAATGAAAGTGACCTAGCCCTTTTCTTGGAGTAATATGACCTGTGGCTGAATTCCAGCAAAATGAAAAACACAACCCTGTTTATGTTACACAATACTGGACATGCCTAGTGTTTTGCTGCCTTTTTAATTAACCTGCAAGTGATTCAAAGTTTCAGCCCAAAACAACAAAAACTGTTCAAATGTACCGAACAAATTACATCCTTTTGAATTATGTACATAATATGAAGATATGTTGCCAGAGTCAAATTTCCTTTTAAATTTAGTGGAGCTTGGTATAACCTTTTTCTCTCTCTCTCTCTCTCTCTCTCTCTCTCTCTCTCTCTCTCTCTGTGTGTGTTTTTCAAAACTGGAAAAAGAAGAGACTGTTGTTCTCAAACCAACCAATTATATCTGCCCTTATTTCCAGTTACTAGAAGTGCAGTGCTAGAGTTATTGAGGCAAAATATAGAATACTTTAGAAATTCTGTAAATATAAGACATTTTGTGCAACAATGCGAAGTCGAATTAGATCGTTTGCATGTTGTATCAACTTCAGTAAACACTGAGAAAATTGGGGCATATTAATATTTCGAAGCTGAATGTGCAGCAGGCCTAAACACCTGCAAATACTTTATTATGGAAGGGACGTGTTCGTTGTGCAGCAGGCATTCTTAGTAAATTCATAGTAAATTAAACCAATTTGTCTGGACAAACTAAGCAGTCTTTCTGCTGAAAAAGCTGCACAAGCTGACACATTTTAAGAAACTGCAAGACTGTTTTTAAAAAGACTGCAGAAAAAATTTAATTGTCACTTATTTTAACATCTAACACCATACCAGTCATGGACAGAGCTTTCAGAATCTCCATGTCTGCCATCTGACTGAATTTTTAAGTTTATGTTTGAGGACTATCATCGAGTAGCAGACAAAATGTAAA
Source organism: Silurus meridionalis (assembly GCF_014805685.1). NCBI lineage: Eukaryota > Metazoa > Chordata > Actinopteri > Siluriformes > Siluridae > Silurus > Silurus meridionalis. The sequence continues at coordinate 9,211,054 of NC_060893.1, read as the reverse complement.
TTAAAAATGTAAGATACTTTCTGCTCACAATTAAATTATTTAAATATTGTCTTTATATTGTATCTACATATAGAGAAATACATTTTATGATAATAAAGAGTGAAAGAAGCAACTTTATTCTTGAAATATACATTATACAATTATAAATTGGATTTCTTTATTATGAATTTTATATAAATATAGTACTTTATCAAGTACTATATTTATATCTTATAGTACTATATTAAATACTATAATTATATAGTATATAAATATACTAGATAAATAAATAAACAATTATTTAAATCTACTTAAGTGCAGATTAAGTAATGAAAAAACATGTTTTTCTTATTCATAAATTGACCTCAAGCAACATAAAAAAAAAAAATTCTACCTATGAACTGAGCAGGAACTTTTAAATAAAGTATATGACCTATGCGTCCTATTCTTTTTCATGTTTATCTGTGAGTAAATATTTTATAGCTGTCTTCAATAAAACAGCAAAGTAGAAAAGTTTCCTTTCATGCTGGCTATACCCTTGAGCTAATTAAAATTAACACTATATTTCATAGAATCATAAGTGCCTAACAATATTATTAATGTTAATGAATTTCACAGTGTACTACTGAACCAAAGATAATATAAATTAGCCTTTGGCAGTATTTGTGTTTGTTGAACAAGAGTCCAATCATCATCTTTTTAACTATGCTCTAGTGGATCTAGGAAGGCCACTGGCATTCCTATCATACTCCCTTCATCTGTCTGAAAAATAGCTCACTTTCAAACAGCAAGGTGTGTTTACATGCTGGCAGCAATCGCGTGACTGAACCTGTCAGAAAGGCATGGCACAATGGCAGGCAGGAGTAGCTTCGCTTGCTTTGACTTCTGATTACCTGACTTTTCACAAGGAAGGGAAAGAGCCAAAGGACACAGATAAACAGTATACTTTGTTCAGTCGTTCTGAAGAGCTATCATTAATCCAGTGTGGAGATCACAAGGCCAACATTCGGGCTGCAAGATACTGTGGTTGTCTGACAATAGTGTCTATTCATCCCCTCTCACCCTGCACAGAAATCAATATCTTCACCCTGTCATGTTATAAAACAGAGTAGAAACCAAATGAATGAAACTGCACCTAAGAAGTATGCATGGCTAATTTGAGATTAACTAAAAACATGTTTGAAGAGCATTTTTTGTAAAACATGTAATTTCTATAAGTGTTATATTTAAGACATACCACATGTAAAAACCCTTCAGGTCACAATCAAAATCCCATCCCCACAAGGTACTGGTTTCCCCAGACTCCAGCACCTTGATTGAAATCCTGCACAGGTGGCCTTGATTCAGAAAAAGACAGTGATGAAACTCATAGCAATAGTCATAATCTTATGAGTAATGCTTCACACAGCCTTTTGGTGAGCAGACAGCATAATCTATGGGATCAGACACTACTCTGGTGTGCTCCAGTGGGTTTGGATACAGTGGCACCAATGCGTGGATGAATGCCGCCTGGCTCTTACCGTCTACACATGCTGGGCTGGCTCTGGATGTGCCGGCAATCTGGCCTTTTCTGCAGGCACACCTGGCTGTCTGCCTTGCGATGGTCCTCCTTGGTTGACTGCTGTCTCGGTCTAGTGTGACTATTTCACATGTGCCTGCTGCCAGCTGACCTTCAATTAAAGAGACAAAAGACATGGTAAAAACTTATATTTTATCAGAATTACTTTCAGAATTAAGGTTAGTTCAAGCTTTGGGGTGTCCCATTGAGATATGATAGCTTGTATAAGACCCTGTAAGGATTGACTGATTAGGTTAAGCATGGTATACATGTTTAAGAATGGCCAATTTTTTTTAGATTTATAACTGTTTGCTTGCTTTTTGCAGTCAGTCTTTCTTTAAAATTCAAGCTTTTTCAGTTTATTTCAGGGCATGATAATAATAATTAGTTTTTCCTTATCATGTTCTATTGAAAACAGAAAACACAAGCAAGAAAGCTTAGAGGATATAATACTTATGTAAGTGATCATTAAAAAAAAACTTAATTTCTTAAAGTCATATAGAGATTTCTTTCTGCTCCACAGGCAAATATTTCTCTCATCTCCCTTTTTCTCTGCCTTACTGACTCATCAGAATGCAAAGCATCCTTTATTACACTCCGTATTTCAAGCTACATTTAAAGCAGAAGTAGCAGAAGAAATATTGCAGGGCTCGTCAAAGATGTCATAAAAAAAACCTGAAACTGTTTCTCCAGACAACCCTTTTTGCAAGCCGTTCATCATAAAATCTGAAAGTACTTTCACACCAATTTATTTCACCCAGCTGAGTTGCTTGAGAGCTTTAGTGATTACTGGAATTTTCAACAGTGATTTGATTCTCTCTTTTTCACTCACCACCTCTCCCCTCCCACTACCCACACATTTCCTCTTTTCCTCAAAAAAAGTTCTCAAAGTTTTTGTACTTTTCTCCAAAAATATTGAGCACCCTTGATAGCTTGCAATACACTACAGTGCTCCAGTATCTGGTAAATTACACATATTAAATGCAGTGTGGTTACAGTGACTTGTTTATTGTAAGTGCTAAAAATGTTTTAACTGAACAGACTGTCAGGAAGTCTTCACTCTAGAAATCTCCAAACTAGCAGTAGCCTCAGCTTGAATTCTCTACAATTGTGTCTTCTTAACCGTACCTGCTAAAGATGCTCATAATTATGTATTCCAGCATTATGTATTCCAGCTAGATGTGTCAATCTGTTGTATCAGCCTAATACTGTATAAAATATTATAATTGTACATTGTTTTTATTAGTAGTAGTATTTGTAATATACTTTGAACTGATCTTTCAGCATTTAAAATCATTAATAAACCCCAAAACAGTTTCAAAAGCTTTGAAAATTAAATATAATTAAAAAGGCCCCTTTTATGGCACAAAGACATGCATTCTAAAATTGAAGAAGATAGCAGAGAACTGTGCTACTTTAGCTGAGATAACCAATGTGTGTCATGTTTCTGATGTCTATAAATGGGTAAAAAAATGTTTCAACACTTGCCTGTGTTGGGTGAAATACATGTATGATGCTGTATACATGATAAGGCTGTTAATGTTGAAATTGCTGTAGGTGCAGCATATTGGTTTGATATAGACAAGACTTGTCACTCTGCTGTCAAGGGTTTTTTTTTCTGAAAATCCCACACTGGTTCAAACATTACATTAGTAAAATAAGTGTAATTTATTTTCTTTTTATTTCTGTCCGTATTTTCCCCATAATGAAAATCACTGCCCTCCCTCCATAATCTCCAAAATAAGCCATAATGGCAGGGGTCTAAAGGGTGCTGGAGTCCATGGAGCCATTCATGGAGCTTCATCAACATGCTGCCAGTGAAGCATGGTTCTGTGTTGAATCAATTCAGACTTCAAGCACTCCTCCGTTAATACCTTGTGCATTCATCAGTTCAAGCCTGGCCTGCGTTATAGGACAAACACAACAGCCCCCTCTCTTTCTTTCTGTGTGGCCCACAACTCTGTTTACTTTTCCTCTTTTTCCCCCTGGGAGTAGGATAACTTGCACAAATGAGAATGATTAGCAAAAAACTTTTCCTTTTCTCTGTCGTTTTTACTAGCCTTTGTTTGACACTTGTGCAAGAAACTTTTAAAGAATGACACTTAGACATGTTAAGTAGCCTAATTTAAGATGGATGATAAGTAATCTCTGTCTGGGTGAATGGCCTTTGTGACAACAGAATGTCTGCAATCTTACAGAGTTCCTTTTCCTAAATCTCTTGCACACTTCTATGCATACCTCAGCTCAGCGTTTTAGGGATGAAAGAGCTGCCAAGCACGCATCTCATAGCAGGAGAGTGTGCTGCCTCTCCTGATCAGAAATTCAGAAGCCATCCTTTACACTCTGTCAGAAAAGTGATGGAGTGAAAAGTGAATGTACCATCAGGGGACCAAGAATGGACACTGAAGAATGCACCACTATGCCATCAGCATTCCAGTGCAATCACAAAAGATGTTATCATATTACACAGTAAATTAATGCTTGTTATAAATATGTTATTTTATATTATTCTGTCTTTTTTCCATAGTCACTGACACAAATTATATAATAATAACCCTGCTGATTCAACCTTTAGCCATTGAGTGTGTTTTCTCAGTGACTATGGAAAAAAGCAATTAACCGCATGATTGTCATGAGATTGATATTAATGCAATATTATGATTAATCACAACTAAATCGCACATTTTTATCTGTTCTAAATGTACCTAAAATTAATACTTTTCAAGTTTTTAATACTTTAATCAACATTGGCATGGACAAATATGGGTGCTTTATGCAACTGTATGTTTATTATAAAGTGAAACTATAATAAACATAGAGCATGAAGACAAAATATTCTTGTAAATGTTTTAAATTAATTATGGCGTATTCAATTACGTAAATCATCAGGACACCAACATTTGCTGTTTCCACACGGGTGGTTTTACGGGTGGCAGGTGTGTGCATCATGACCTTGGCGCATCAGTAAAACGGTCGTTTAGTGATTAAAAAACATTTTTCGATGGAGTATTTTTTTTAAATATCTGAATACATTGAAAACAGTATAATTTAATCCCCTATCCTCCCTGCATCTTCTCTTCAAACTCTGAGGATGGGTGAGACTAGTTGGTGATGGAAATGAAGATGCCAGCTGCTCACTGGAGCATGCAACATTCATTAGCCAGTCACTGGTACTAGTGCCAAACCAGTTGAGCCAAGCCTCTATGTTTCTGCCAGGTCTTCTGCTCTTTGCAGTCAATCTCACTGCTTGGTAAAAACTTGACGATAATCATTAAAACAGTTCTTATTTTTAAAACTTGCATGATTAATCATATAATATGTCAGCTGTCTCTGTAAGTTAATTTAAAAGAACAAGGCATTATTACCTGTTTGACATTGTTGTTTACCTTGTTTTTACAATAGGAATCCAATAAAATTATATATAACAGCATATTCGTTTCTTGATGCCACTTTGCAAAGATCAAAATACAATTTCCATTATATTACATAATTGTTCACATTATTAAACATATTAAGCATAAATCCTTAATAAAGATATTAACTACAGATGTTCAGTAATTTCACTTTCAGCTCGTTTTAGCTATTCAGTAGTCAGTTACTTAACTGAAAGTATAAGTTGTGTCATTTTAATCAAACAATAACTAGAAAACCATGATCAGGTAGAAGTGAGAAAGTTGTATGTTTATATTAAGCACATCTTTTGCAATACATATTTACAATTGTTGTGTCCCTTTGAAAAGATTCAAAGCTGTATTTATTAAAGGTTTTATTATTTGACAATATTTTAATAGCTTAGTATATAACGAATATTCATGTTACATTTGCATTCATTTTACATTTGTTACATCTTTCATCGATTTACACTAAAATCCTGTTTTTTGTTTTGTTTTATTTTTTAATGCTCATCATTGGTTACAATAATCTTACTATGTGATGTGAAATCCCACTATCAAAAGCTGGGTATGTCCCAGGAGAGGACGGGTTCATTATAAGGTCATCTCAGTTAAATAAATGCTACAGTCCTAATTCTTGAGTATGCCACTTGTAGTTTAAATGTGGTCATGTAAAACACTGTCTCAGCAAAACATTTTTTAAAAAGTACAATATTTTACTTTAAAGCAACTTTATATGGTGTATTATAATGCGCCAATATCAGTGATCCATAATGGGTGACAGAAATAGCGATCCAAAAGTCTCATATTATGATTCTAATAATCAATAAAAAAAATCTTACTTATTTTAAATAATTATTCTAAAAATTCCTGAAATAAAAACAAAGAGCTCAGGCTTGACCATGCATGTACAATGGGTTAAACTTAAAAATCTACAACACAAATGTGGGCATGCATACACACAAATCCACAAGTGAGACCAACATTCATGATCAGAGGGATATTAATTACTTAAGTCTATAGATAATTGCCAGTATGCAACCAACAATTATACTGTAGTACAAATATACCAAGATAATTAAACGCTTATTTAGCATCTACGTTTTTCAATCTGAAAAAATGATTTGGGTAAATGACATTGAACACATTAAACAAGCCAACATGACATTCTAAATAGATAAGGGTTTTGAACAATATGAAAAATGCTCCAGCTTGGCAAGCTAGCCTGCCAATTTCACCACCCAGCATCACTCAGTGTGAGCAAAACGAGAAGTGCTTTGGCAAATGCCAAATTTTACTACGCTGGAACGCATCGTATGTATTTTCCGATTTTATAAAAATCAAATCTATGCACTGCCCAATTTTATTCAATAACTGCCCTGTTACTGTGGTAACCAAGCCAACATGTGGTGATTTTTACCATGGCAGCAAGCCAGCACAATCCTGTATATTCACTTATATCTTCAGGACAAGATTAGTGTCAGTGGTCATTCTACGGTCTGATCAGCATTATCACCACACATTTCTGATGAATTCCTCAGCTCTGTCCACCATGCAGTGTTTATTATAGGCTGGGTGGGCTGAATACAATAGGAGACACCAGATGCTCCTTCTGAAGACCTATAATAAACATCTAATGTTAATCATATAATGAAATAATAATATTGCATGCCCCTAACCATGGCAAACCATGGACTTCTGGTTACCTTGGTTTGTACCCTTGCATCCAAAGTCTGTATTCAAAATATATATTGTACAGCATCGTACATGTGTACTGAGGATGTCAGAGTGTCAATTTAACATACAAGGCACCCAGATTTAATCAAAAGGTTTACCTTGGCATTATTTTCATTAACCTCAACCCTGTTAAGTATTACAATAAAACATTTACAGATGCTGTTCCTCCTCGATGCTGTTTCAATAAAATTTTATTCTAGTGAGTGCACTGTATTGCAGTGGTCCTAAACAATAATAAACCAATAGAAATTACTTGCATTCTGTCCTTCAAATGTCCATAAATTGGAGAACAAGAAAATGTGCAATATGTTGGACAATGATCCAGTGGATATATTACAGACTATGCTGAGTAGAGTTAGACTCCATGTAGTTAACATGTCGTGTGCCAGTGTAATTTACAATACCTTCTCGCAGAGAGCGCGCTTGAAAGAAGAGAATAAGAAGAAGGGCCGAAGCCGCGGCCGCGAGCGCGCAAACCGCCCGCCCGAGCTGCATGTCCGCGCTCCGTCTGCACACCGAAAACGCGTTACATCACAGATCCCATACCCACTCAGTGCGGCATTGTCCCAATGCACGAAAAAAAAGGAGAAATATAATGTAGAAAAAAACTTACTTTAAATATATATATATATATATATATATATATATATATATATATATATATATATATATATATATATATATAGTAGAAAAGATCTATTTGATACCACTGTCGGCTCACAGACGACCGGTTTTTATGCAGGGAGACGCTCACAGAAAAAAAAAGTTCAGGTGCTCCATCGGACAAACTGTGATGAGAAAATTCAAATAAATGTCCCGTAATTTAAACTGTCTTCAGCAGTCTGGATCTCATTAGCTCACTCTCAACTCTCATTACGGTCCATGTTGGAATGAAAAAACGCACGAGTAGCGCCAAATGACAAGGAAACCCCCCGCTCCTTGAGGTGCTTGTGATCTCGAGACCAACTCCAGCGCAGTGCTCCACTTCACTCTCTCACGCGCTCGGTGCACACACAAGTCGTCCTCATTCTCTTCAACGCAAGGACATTAAAGCATACCTCTTATATATCCAACGCTGTATGACCAAGATTTCGAAGCTTTTACTGATTTTTTTCAAATGCGCATATTCCTGGATAGATTTACATTGCTTTGTGCGTCGTGCCGCTCACGCGGTTCAAGGAACAGCTCTGCTCGAAAACCCCGCAGGTTTCGACTTATACTCTTACACCACTCTTCAGGCTACGTCACTAAAGCATTAAAACGTCACTCTAAAGGCGATTCCGACCTCTGCAGGGAGGAGCGAATGGTCACCTTCGGATCCATCGTTTTGTCATTTGGCATTTCTTTAGCTTAAGGACTAAGGGACTAACAAGAGTCATTTTTTTTATTTACAAATTAATATTTCCATTTTAACCCTTATATTGTGTTGTGGTCAAATCTGACCTGTTTTCAAGTTATATGTATATGAACACAACTTTTCTTGTGGAATACTGATCATATACAGTGAGGAAAATAAGTATTTGAACACCCTGCTATTTTGCAAGTTCTCCCACTTAGAAATCATGGAGGGGTCTGAAATTGTCATCGTAGGTGCATGTCCACTGTGAGAGACATAATCTAAAAAAAAAAATATTCAGAAATCACAATATATGATTTTTAAACTATTTATTTGTATGATACAGCTGCAAATAATTATTTAAACACCTGTCTATCAGCTAGAATTCTGACCGTCAAAGACCTGTTAGTCTGCCTTTAAAATGTCCACCTCCACTACATTTATTATCCTAAATTAGATGCACATGTTTGAGGTCGTAAGCTGCATAAAGACACCTGTCCACCCCACACAATCAGTAAGAATCCAACTACTAACATGGCCAAGACCAAAGAGCTGTCCAAAGACACTAGAGACAAAATTGTACACCTCCACAAGGCTGGAAAGGGCTACGGGGAAATTGCCAAGCAGCTTGGTGAAAAAAGGTCCACTGTTGGAGCAATCATTAGAAAATGGAAGAGGCTAAACATGACTGTCAATCTCCCTCGGACTGGGGCTCCATGCAAGATCTCACCTCGTGGGGTCTCACTGATCCTAAGGAAGTTGAGAATTCTGCCCAGAACTACACGGGAGGAGCTGGTCAATGACCTGAAAAGAGCTGGGACCACCTTTTTCAAGGTTACTGTTGGTAATACACTAAGACGTCATGGTTTGAAATCATGCATGGCACCGAAGGTTCCCCTGCTTAAACCAGCACATGTCCAAACACGTCTAAAGTTTGCCAATGACCATTTGGATGATCCAGAGGAGTCATGGGAGAAAGTCATGTGGTCAGATGAGACCAAAATAGAACTTTTGGGTCATAATTCCACTAAACGTGTTTGGAGGAAGAAGAATGATGAGTACCATCCCAAGAACACCATCCCTACTGTGAAGCATGGGGGTGGTAGCATCATGCTTTGGGGGTGTTTTTCTGCACATGGGACAGGGCGACTGCACTGTATTAAGGAGAGGATGACTGGGGCCACATATTGTGAGATTTTGGGGAACAACCTTCTTCCCTCCGTTAGAGCATTGAAGATGGGTCGAGGCTGGGTCTTCCAACATGACAATGACCCGAAGCACACAGCCAGGATAACCAAGGAATGGCTCTGTAAGAAGCATATCAAGGTTCTGGCGTGGCCTAGCCAGTCTCCAGACCTAAACCCAATAGAGAATCTTTGGAGGGAGCTCAAACTCCGTGTTTCTCAGCAACAGGCCAGAAACCTGACTGAGCTAGAGAAGATCTGTGTGGAGGAGTGGGCCAAAATCCCTCCTGCAGTGTGTGCAAACCTGGTGAAAAACTACAGGAAACGTTTGACCTCTGTAATTGCAAACAAAGGCTACTGTACCAAATATTAACATTGACTTTCTCAGGTGTTCAAATACTTATTTGCAGCTGTATCATGCAAATAAATATTTTAAAAATCATATATTGTGATTTCTGGATTTTTTTTTTTTTAGATTATGTCTCTCACAGTGGACATGCACCTACGATGACAATTTCAGACCCCTCCATGATTTCTAAGTGGGAGAACTTGCAAAATAGCAGGGTGTTCAAATACTTATTTTCCTCACTGTATATGGTTGGGGTTTGTACAATATGAACAGAATTGTCTGACCATTGTTATCTATAAATAAGGCTCATGTGTGTTTTTAGTATCATTCTGCATCGTCTATTTCAACATGACCAAGGGATTCAGTGTCTTTGGGCTGTCCTCTTCATCAGATGTGTCTTCTTGTTCAGGATCATACTCCACATCATCCTCATCCTCAAAAACATCCTCCTCACTGTCACTTTGCTCTCTGTCCACAATACTTACTTTTATGACCAAAGATATAGTCAATAACATCATAGACAGCTCATATATTTAGTGTATGTGAGGTTATTGACCATATCTTTGGTCATGAAATCAATATTGAGGACAGAGAGCAACGTGACAATGAGAAGGATGGTGTCTGAGGATGAGGATGATGTGGAGTATGATCCTGAACAAGAAGACACATCTGATGAATATGGCACAGATGCTCAAAGAGAACTCAAAGAGAGCTCAAAGTGACATTTCATGGTCATCAATCCCTTATGACAACCAAGGCAAAGCACCGACTGAGAACATCATCAGAATGACTCCAGGGCCTACTAGATATGCTGTGTCACATTTTCGTTATCAAGACAGCATTTGAGTTATTTATACCACCATCTAGTTAGAAAACACACCTGGATGTTTACATGTGGCTGTTGGTTATTGCTGGGGTGTACGGATCTTGTAATGAGGCTACAGCAAGCTTATGGGATTTGAGTCACCCTGGAGTATTTTTTGAGTATTTTCAAACTGTCACTTCAGATCTTTCATGTGTTTTAAGAGTTATCCTCTTTGACAATAGAGAGGCAAGAGCTGCTCACCAGGTAAATGACAAGCTTGCTTCCATTAGGGATGTTTGGGACAAATGGGTGGAGCACATGCCACACATGTGGGAAACATATATGTAAGGAGCACACTAAAACAATCACATACTGTGATTCATGCATATGAACACACACACACCTTCAATTAATGTTCAGTATTAAAAACGTAAATTTTATCACACATGCACAAACACACAAACTATGTTGTTATTGTTTAATGTTCATTTTGAGAGAGAGAAAAACATGCTGTTGTTAGATTGTTGTTTATCTTTTTCCTAACATAAAACTGTGTGGGTCAATTTTGACCCATAATACAACAGATGTCACTATGGCTAATAATATTAAGTGGAAAAAAAACACAAGTGATTTATTTTGGAGGTATGTTCCAATAATAATTTATTATAGTCAGATAACAAATACCCATCGGCTTCACTATAACAAATATAATGAGTGAATTTAATTTTTTTGTATTAAAACAAGTGGAATATTCATATGTAAATAATCCATGTTGCCAAATAAATAACATTTAAAACAATGTTTACATGGTTATCAATGCATACAAAGTTAGCTATAAGGTAAAAAACAATATTGGATGATAACCATTGCTCTTTGAGTATTTTGGGCTGAGTTAAGTAATGGGTCAAATTTGACCCGCTAACACAAAATACGTTGGCAGCTTTCTAACACATTACAATGGTGAAATAAACTGTTCTGATTTTCTAAACTGATCACAAACATCCAGTTCATTTAATATATTTAGCACTTAGGGTCATATGGGACTAATATGGTTTTGTCTATGATCTCTGAGCATTGATAGATCAAAAACATTGATAGTTCCACGTACAGTAAAATGTTACCTTGAGACATACTGTATGTATTTAAGGATGTAGCAATCACAGTCAATTTGCAAGCATTTCATATTCCTAATGCCACTAATTAAAATAAAACAATGATTCCTGAGATTGATCCTCTTAAATTCTGCCTTATTTAGCAGTTTTGAGACTAAAGCACTTACAGCTGAGATTGTGGAACTCAAGACACGTCTCATGTTGCATTGAAAACATTAACATGCTGACTGTCAACTCTGACTGTTTATGGCTGACTATAATTGCTAGCAGTAAAAATAAACAGAATGTGGAGAAATCACAGTTGAAGGAAGGTGAGCATCTGGGCTGGCAGCATTACCCTTGTAAACTGTAAACACTATGAAATATGTTTCATGTATGAAATAATTAAAAATAAGCATTTCAGTGTCTATTAATTAAGAATAGTAAAAAGCCCCAAGAATGAATGCTCATATGATATTGACTTACTGTTTAAGAATATATTTTACTGAGATATATAATCACATGACAATATTACATTAAGAGGGACTGTGAAAAATACTTAATGTAGCACTACAATGTGGCACTTTATTGTTAAGAGGTCACTTGATATTATTTTAATTTTAAATGCAGCATAAATGTATACCTGTTTGTTATTATTACTATGCAAAGCACAGTAGGTCATTTTCAAGGCAAGCCATAAAGCATAATTTCAAGAGGAGATTGTATTGAGTTTGTTTGTATGTCTGAGTCTGTTGGTAGATGGACAAGGTGTGGATGTATTGTTTTGTTTTTATGTTTGTTTGTTGTTTGCGTTTATCAATTTAAAGTGAATAGAATTTGGGTTTGTGGGTAAGAAAAGTTGGCAGGCAATAATTAGCTACATTAGCTAAGTCATGTGAATAAGTCAGTTGAAATAACTCAGGGACAGAGTTACAGAGGTAGAACTGATATTACTTTGCACATTATAAATACTACAGACAAATAGATTCATTAAAAAACTTCTGCTTGCAATACCACTGGCATGAAAATACTTCAACACACTTGTTCAGGTTCCCCTAGATATTCAGTTAACTTTAAAGCTCCCCTGAGCACCTAAATAACAGCATAGAACTCTTTTCAAATAGAGCAATGTTTTCCTCAATATTTTGAATCAAGAGAGACAACAGCAATAAAAAAAATAATAATCCCAAGCACACTAGCAGGTGTAAATAACACACACACACACACACACACACACACACACACACACACACACACACACACACACACACTCTCTCTCTCTCTCTCTCTCTCTCTCTCTCTCTCTCTCTCTCTCTCTCGCTCTCTCTTTCTCTCTCTCTCTCTCTCTCTCTCTCTCTCTCTCTCTCTCTCTCTCTCTCTCTCTCTCTCTCTCTCTCTCTCTGCTTTAAGGGTTAAAAAAATAATCACCACTCCTGTTGGGAAGGACACATTTGAAAAGTGGAAATTGCAGGATTCCAAAACACATTTGAGCTACCGTCGCAAGTGGCTGTTACAACACAACTCACTAACAGCTGAGTGTGAAATAAAGCACCCTATGTGTCAAATAATTCAGCTATCTCTAAAACAACAAATCAGAAATGTTTGTTTGTGCCATGCTGAACTTGCTTCCCGTTCGCCTATTCAGTAACTGTTCTTTCAAAAAGGTGAATGTTATAATCAGGTGAAAATTGAAACCGAAGTCAATGCTTATTTGCTGCATTAAAAATGTATCTTATAAAGACACAATCATGTCTTAACATAATGAATTTGCACTTTATGTATTATTACACTGCACAGAAACTATAACTAACCTGTTCCATATTGTGATCCTGATGGCACAGAAAACAACTATTATCTAAACCACCATGATATAAAAAAAAAAAAAACTAGCATAATGTTTGGAAAGCGATTTTATTCTATTATATCTATAATATAAAATCTAATATTGTTACACATTGCTCTAATTTCCCAACATTACAGATAAAAAGAAAAAAGAAAAATATAAAATAAAAGGCTCTACCTAAGTGATAATCTGCTGTGATGGTCAGGGGAAGCATGTCAACAAATCCTCATATGGTGGATCAGATTTGAAAGCTTCCTTTAAAGTATTTTAGGTGAAAATAATTAAACATGCACCATACAGTATCTACTAGTTTCTGTCAGTGTTTATGGGCAGTTTTGTCTATTATTTTCGTATTTTCAGAGAAGAAGATGACGCTTCCAACTTTTATAAAGCTTCTTATTATAAAAGATTTAGTGTCACTTTTGAGTCTACAAAAATAAATCAATAGCCAAGAAAGCTGGATTTAGTAATGAAACAAAGTCTAATAAAGCCAATCTTTAGATCTATAAATAAAAACTTTATTTCATTGCTTCAGCTGAAAAAGCATCTTCGGGGAATTCTTCCCCCTGCGTCAGTTAAAAGGCTTTTGTAAGCGCTCTTGCTTTATAATTCTCTCTCTCCCCCCCTTTCTCTCTCTTTCTCTCTCTCTCTCTCTCTCTCTCTCTCTCTCTCTCTCTCTCTCTCTATGCAGAATATCAGGTACATTATGCAGGGTAGATGTGTCAAATTCAGCTTTTGATGGTCCACAACAATACTGAAATATGTGTTTCCCTCTACTAATACAGTAAATTTATGCCTTGTTCTTTATCTGATTCTGAGTTTATACTGAAATATTGAATATGGTTAAATGCTATACCCTGGAGACATTCTGCTGGTTATATAATGCTGAGCATACACAAGTCAATTATTATTCCTGCACACATTATAATTTGCTTCTTCTATTCAGAAGCAAAAGATTATTCTAGATGAATTCATCATTATTTATAGTCTCAAATGGTTGCAAATGGCATTCAAAAAGTTTATTCCGGTGCCTGTTGATTTAATATGACTTGCATGATATGACAAACATTTTTAGCAAATGTTGTATACACAACTATGTTAGTTGAATAAACCGGTTTGATCTTATGTTATGTTAATTTTCATTCTGATTATAAATTACTACTCTGGTGCTTCACCAGACGACCTCAGATATTGGTGTATTTTTTTCTCAGGGGAATAGATTGTATTTGATGCTAATTTTAAAATCCTATAACAAGCTACTCACTCATCAGCAATTTTCTTTTATGTTTTATGGTGGGACATTCTATTCTTTTGTTTTGTTGAAACTGTTTGTACTTGATATGACATTAGAATGTTAGAGTTGTTCTTTGTATCTAGTACAAAACTAAAGTAATATAGTAATCTAAATATTTTTGAAAGTCTAGAATATCTTCTTTACCCTTCCTATTTGGCCATATTTATTTGTATTATTTTGTACCTCATTGTCTACTAACGGTGTATTAAATTTAACAATTATGTCAGTATAGAGTACAGAAATTGGTCTTTCATTTTAGTTTAGTTTGGAAACCAAAGTTTTTATACATTTAAATACACATGCATATAGATTAAATAATGGACATATCAAATATAGTTGGGTTATTTCAGATGCAGGGAGAATATAGCAAAACAAAAGACAATAGGACAGTAAGACTGTGTTTGGGAGGGTGGAGTCTTGGTGGGAATACACCCTGGATGGAGCATTAACCCTTCACAGGGCACCATGTGCACACACATTCAACCCAAAAGGTAATTTGGCATACCCAATCAAAATACTGAAAAAATAATGAAACATATGAAAAAACTAGCAGCTCAAGCTGGAATGAGAGACTGTGAATTGCCAACATTTTTCTTTATCATAACCATTTTGTTTCAGTGTGATCAAATTGACATAGACGAAAATCATCCAATACATCTTAAATAAAAATTAATCATCTTGAATGGCAATGATGGATGAATGAATGAGTGTGTTGCACAGATGATTCTGCTTTTTTGAGGTGCATTTCTTGGTATCCAAAATGATTTGCTAATAAAAATTAATTTGTTTGTCATTTAAATGATCATTACCATTATTCAAAGGACTGTCAATTCAACAGGGCTGCTGTTTTTGTTGTTGTTGTATTGTTATTGTTATTAATGTGTTGTTAAACACACAGCTTATCTAGCACCTAGTTAGCAGTTATTTCCTCCAAGATCCTTCTAATAAATTTCACTAAAATAAAGTAAAGTAAAGTAAAAGAAATACAAGGAAAAGAAATACATTTATTGCTAGTAATAAAGTTACTGGAATTGTGCCATTTAAGTTCATGCTTAAGTGGTCCTGTGAATAAAATACTTCTCTGTGACATGTTCAGCTGTCCATTATGGCCTGCTTAATGTTCCATAAATATGAATGAACATCTACAGTTGGCAGTGGTGGCCTTGACAATAGTGTAGGGATGAACTAATGATTCATTTTAATTCATGCTTTTAGTATGCACTTATCTAAAATTATTTTGAAGATATGAAAAAAGCTAGATTTGCTCATGTAAGACCATATAAGAGGAAAAACTGAATTAAATTAGACATTAAGGAATTGGACAGTGGGAGCTGTCAGCATTGACTAAGGCCATATACATATAAATGATCAATTCCTTAATCAAATACAGTTACTTCATCCCACATGTAGTTTAACCAGATCAGATATAACCTCTCTCTGACTCCATTCCTAGGTAGCAATTAGTCCTTGCATTTGCCCATTTGTTAATCTCTTTATGTTTCTCTCCATCACCTCCCATGATTCTGTGTGTGTCCATGTTCCATATAAAGAAGATTAAATTAAGTTCTTATAAAAGCAGACAGAAACCTCCAGTAACAGATGATGGATTTGATGCATTTGAGCATTAATTAATGGTTTGAATTATATCAATAGTGGTTTTTTTATTGCATTCAATATTTTAAAATGTATAAGAGTTCAGTCCAAAATGACCAGTGCTGAATTAACGCAGACACCTTTGTTTCTGGTTTGTCATCTACATCTGAGTTTAAAATGCAGTTCACATACAAATTTCCTGGTTTACTTTACAATTGTATTACTCCTTTTCTAAATAAATTAGTTCAGAGATTGAAATAACTATCAGCTGTTTGATAATCAATAAAGATATAGGGCTGTTTTTTTTTCTGTCTTTCTCTTTGCTAGGAAAAAAACAAACTGACAAGGCAATCAGCTTATTTTCTGGAACTGTTTGTACCAAATTACCTCAAAAGCAATTTCATCACATTTTCACTCTTTATCTCTCTTTGCTTCTTTCCTTTTCTGTCTCCAAAAAATAAAAAGTTTGATCATTTCCTTGATAAGTGGCATTAGCTATGTGTTGATGCAAGGAAATTTAATGTCAGTGCGTAGTAATACATACAACATTCAAAAAGCAAATAATATGAAAATATTGGTGCATTAACTATGCTAAAATTATAAACAACATAAGTGGATAGTGGTCCAAATGGAAAAGTCTATTCTGAATGGCTCACAAGGGATTTGCTAAGATGATGCTAAATGGTGAATGATGATAATGATTCATCCTTTCATTCGTTTTTCCCAACAGCCATGCCTCAGTACCGCAGTGGTTCCAGAGGGATTCACCACTGCATCCATAAAACAATTTATATCTGACGCAATTTTAACAACAAAAATTGTTACAGCAAAAGCTGCTTTACATAAATCTATATGTACTCTAGGTATAGATCCATAATCAGAATGTCTGTGGTAAGAGAAAGTCTGAGATAGCATAAGAGAAACCTAAGTGGCTTAAAACATGCTCAAAATAGAATAGTTGGATTATAAATCATTACAGTTTACAAAAAAATGTCTTGCTTATAGAAATACTTATTTTCACTCATTGCTGATTTATTTTGTTTGTTTATTTTTTCAGTATATTGTAGTCACAGAATCTCCCTAGAGGTTGACCACACCTTCTGTTAGTCTGCACACTTGCAATATTCCACTTTAGGTGTGCAAAATACAGATCTCAGACTCCAGGGGTTGCAAGCTTCCACTAAGGTCTATTTTTTCCAATCACTTTTCCAAATGTCCTTTACTACTCAGTGTCCTAGTTGGTATGTGGTTAGGTAGTATACATATTCTTACATATTGCTTGGTTGCAAGATCCATACAGCTGCTTTACTGTATTTATTGATTTGTTTGAATGTTTTTAGTTTGATTGGTTGTATGTTTGTATATCCATTTGTCCATTCCTGGTCAGCAACATTACTGAGGCATAATGCAAAATGAAAATCAGCAGAAATAGCAGAATTTCCCTGTGGGATTGTTGAAGCATGGTAAAGTGCAATTAAAAAAATAAATAAAAGAAGAATCAGTACCACATGTACACTACAGTGAATGTCTTTGCATGATTAACTTGTTTACCTTGATTAGCTTGTAAAGAGCTGGAGCATATAGGGTGAGTTTTATGGAGCAGACAGGCTTAAGGACCAGGCTCAAAGCAGCTTGCCAATATTGGTACAGCATTTGAACAATGTAGTGCCAGTGTTAATTGTGTTATTATTCAAGATTTTATATAACACATCCTCTAGTACCCCTTTCACAGAAAAGGGGTAAATAAGACTAAATAGTATATAACATTCTTCTGATTTCAATTTGTATTGTTTCATAGTATGTTTTTAGTGAATAGAAGAAGTGAAGTATATAAACCTCTAACAGTAACAATAGAATACTATTACAGTAACAATACAGAATAGTGAAATGTCCAAAAGAAAGTTCACATTATTACACGTTAAAGATGTGTTTCCCAGAGAAAAAACTAAGTTGCAGTCATTGCAGAATGACAACTTCAAAGTGCCAATTCTGTGTGATTTGTTCGACAAGGGTGATGGAAGCCTGCAACGTTACTGGATGCCAATGACACAGAAAACTTAAACACTTAAAATTAAATTATCTGGTACCGCAGGTGAGACACCAAAATAATTACCCACAAACCTGCTGATGTGAACACCCAGTCAGCAGAAGAACTCCCCAGACAAAGATTGGCTCAGGAGTTATTTCTTTCCTCTGGGATTGTGCTCTGGAGAATTTGCAGGCCAAGTGTTTTAGTTTGCCATCAGGTTTATCAAACAAGTCACAAGACATATTTGGCCCCATGCACCTACCCTGTCATTAATGAAAAGTTTCATTGTTATGTTCTGCTTGGTCATGAAGCACAAAAGGCTGAAAAAAGTAACAACAATTCTGTTTTAAGCTACATTTTTCTGACTTTTGAAACGGAAGTATATTTGTGGATACCACTGACCATGGGGGAGACATGGACATTCAGCACCAGTGAAAAGTGAGTAAATGTGAGATGTCAGGAAAGACAATTCTACTCCAGCTTTCTGCTGGGAAATTAGCTATTCTTGAAGGAGCTGAACATGCCTGCATTATTGTTGTTATATGTAATGAATAAATGGTACCATTTCTACTTAAAAGTTAAAATGGGTCAGGTAAACATGAATTATTTAATAATTTTTTTTCATGTGTTTAATATTTTTTCATTGTAAAATTATTTCACTTTACCATTTAATAGAAAGTTTGGTTTGGACTTCTCCCTCATCACACATGCAGTGGTGCTACACAAGAAGCCTCTATGCTTGGCAACTCAGCAAAGACCCCTTTTGATAGAAAGCACTGTCTGTGGAGGGTATCAGAGAGTCTCATTTATGTGGAGCAAGATTATTCTTAGCCTTAGCAATGGCTGGATTAGTTTCTTTCTCCGTCACAGTTCTTTTTCCTGTGTTACAATTCTTTAGGATCACCGAATGCTAAGAGGGCTCAACACATGTTCATTAAAAAAATATATATTTCAGCTAATACTCCCTGAAAATATGCACATTCATTGGTTATTACCACCATTTGAAAGTAACTTTGCTACATCTTTCATGGTTTTATTGTTCATCTGCAATTTATGCAAATAACCATAACAGTTGTAAGTATTTTAGCCAATTACCATATGGATTTTTCCAATTCTTTTATCTATTACTAGCCCCATTTACTTAAAGTCACTGATTAAAGCAGAGTACCATGTACCTCCATTATTTTTAAGCTACAATCATAATTTGAAGCTCCATACCTTAACACACATCAAGATTATTTTCTGTACTGGCACCAGGGTGGTGAAATAACCTTTCTAAGTGTATATATATATATATATATATATATATATATATATATATATATATATATATATATATTCTTCTTAAACACATAAATAAGCAGAGACCCTACAATGTATTTCATGTAAAATTTACAAAATATAAATACTAACTCTCAAACTAACTTGGTTCTAGCAGTGATTAAACTTTATAACATTGTTTGTCTCTAGTATATTTGTACTATTTTCAACGGGGCAATGGATGATAAAGCACTTCTGTGTTTTTCCTTTGGGCAAGGCTACCTGTCAAATGTAAATCTAAATTCTTAGTTAACTAGAAAACTTTCTTAACTAGTGTCAGGCATCAAACCAAAACAGTATCATAAGGTGGTCATTCATTTTTCATCAAATAATTAGAATTTTCTTATACTTTTTATGTGGCCTTTACACCTGTATGTTCTTATATACCATGGAGATGGTGCTTGTTTTGCTCCTATAACTTCCTTCACTGGTTTTGAAGCACAGTAATTTTCCTAACAACCTTTTCTTTTAGGGTGTGTAAAAATTTAAAATGGAATAATGTATATGTACTGTAGGTGTCATTTTATAGCCAGTATCATTCATATTCCTCTAGAATTCACTGCTATGGACAAACAGAAAAATCTCTACATGTTAATGTACACACACACACACACACACACACACACACACACACACACACACACACACACACACACACACACACACACACACCTGTACTTAGAAAACTGGATTCTGAAGCAAAGATTGCATGATGAATGTATCCCTTGGTTCATACAGTGAGTTCTGTGCTTACAAAGTTAAGTTGAACTGAAGGTATTATATGTATGATAACATAATTATGATAACAGATCTAAGAAAGTAAGGATAAAAGTGTAGTTTGTAAACAACAAAAAACCTATATAATGTTTCATTCATACAGACCACCAGAGAGACACAAAATGAAAAATATAACAAAGAAAATGTTGCTTCTTTCAAGTTGTTAGTTGGATTACTTTCTTTCATCATAAATCACTTAAGGCAGAATATGTTCCTGTCCAGAGAAAATATCTTTCTTTGTGTAAAAACTAGCCTAAATAAATCTTTGTGAAAGACTAGCATAAACCCTGAGGTCAGGACCAGAGGTCTTACTGTGCAAATGATTGGTCACATCCTTTAGTATTTTTTTTTTGCACCTGCTGAGTAGAAAGTAGATGGATTAGCACATTTATATTTTATTATTTCTTTTTTTTTAAAGAAAAACTTCCTATTCATTCAAGATAATTACAGTATTTTATAAAGTCATTCTGATAATATTCTGACTGGAACCTTTTTTTCTGCTGAGTGGTTTCTGAAGCAAGGGTTTTCAATACCAGTGCCTGTTGAACTGTAAAAGAGGTGAATCAGGCAGAGTAGGGATTACATGTAAAGAAAAGCTATAGAGCGATATGTCTATAGATGACAGGTAAAACCTTTCCCAAAAAAAACCTTTAAAGATTAAAGAAGGAAACTATTTGCATTCAAGAGCAAGCTTAAGTAGATGGTTCTAGCTAGAGCCCAGTGAAATAATTCCTAATAATTCATCTGATATTTTTAACGGATATCTTTCAGTAGATATATCTAATATATTATTATCAGATAGCCATGTTATACAGCCCAAACAAACATTTCGAAAGACTTAAGCAATTCAAATTGGTCTTATATTGCCATCTACAGTGCATTATAGGATAAGTCATACGAACTTTGATGAGTTTACTTACCACATGAAAGGACCACATAAAAACACGTGTTTCGGGAAAAATATACATATTGATAATAAGTATATTGATAACTAAGCTGTAAGTTGAGAAAATATGAATCCAGTTATATATGAGTATAAGTATCTGGGGTCAACAATGCAAAGAAATGGAGAGTGTGTTAGAGAAGTGAAGAAAAGAGTGCAAGCAGGGTGGAGAAGAGTGATAGCAGGAGTGATTTGTGATAGAAGAGTATCTTTAAGAGTGAAACGGAAAGTTTATAGGACTGTGGTGAGACGGATGTTCCGCAGTGGCGACCCCTAACGGGAGCAGCAGAAAGAAGAAGAAGAAAAGAAGAAGAAAAGAAGAAGAAGAAGAAGAAGAAAAGAAAAAGAAGAAGAAAACGAAAAGAAAAATAAAAAGAAGAAGAAAACGAAAAGAAAAGAAAAAGAAGAAAAAGAAAAAGAAAAAGAAGTAGAAGAAGAAAAAGAAAAGGAAGAAAAAGAAGAAGAAGAAGAAAAATAACAATAATAAGACGAAGAAGAAGTAAAAGAGCATGAAGAAGAATATGATGAATGAATGTATGAATGAATGAATTCAGTTACATTTTATTCAACAATATTTTTCATTAAATATGAGCATAGGCCATGTATTTAAGGGGTTAAGTTTTTGTGCTAATTGTATTATTTTTCCTGAAGATAAAGTCAATTTTTATTTTTGTGTCAGATTCTGCTGCCAGTTATTAACTTTTCCTCAGTGGAAAAACGCGCTTTCTCATAAAAATCATAATGGCCAAAAATTAGCTTCTTCCATCTAATGCAATACAATTAATTCTAATCGTGGCATTGTGGTTTTACAAAAATGATTTTATTGAGTAACTGAAATGCTGATTACATAATTTCTCTTTTAAATCAAACTAAAAGGAACAGAAACTCCTGTGTACTAATGCTTAATGTAACTCCTGTATTCAATTGTTGCTTTCGGTGCAATTACTTCTGGTCGGTTGGTGGATATTTGATACTTTATTTTGCAGTAGTCCAATGAATTTTGTGTTTAAACGGCTAAACGTGTTGCATTATTTGTAGGCTTCTTTGGAAAAGGATATAAAATAAATGATGCACATAAAATGTAAAAATATATTAATATCTTTATATGCTTAACAAATGTGGGTACATGAAAATATATGCAAATAATAACAGTAATCAGATCATTGAATTGTTTCGTTTTGTGGCTTTCCGGATGCAGGTACACAGGTTTGACCACTAGGCGTCACACGCGTGCAGTGTTAATTTAAAGTTTGAGAAAAACTCAAGTTTTTTTTTCACCCATAAATGCCCAAGTCAGGGTAAAAAATATCAAAGTTCTTCGACATAAACCAAGCAATCTGCATAAAACAAGTACAGCTGGTGAAGCAGATATCAGAAATATCATGTGAATGATAATGGCCTCAAACCAGATGTCATCAGTACAGTAATGAATCAGCAGAGTTTCTAAAACTAGGTTTATATACCATGAAAAAGAAGGTGAAATTGTGAGGAGAGAAAATATACTTGTAGACTGTAGATTTAATCTGAAGGCTCAAATACAACCCAGTTAGGGTTTTTAAAGCATACATTCTTAATTTAGGGCATTTGTTTTAAAATTATTTCATATCCTGACTTAGCAAAAACTGTATGGTAAACAACATAAAAACACAGTGAAGCAATGAAGAAAATGTAAAAAATTGTGTTTTTACTACACTAAACAATAATAATTAAATATAAATATATTTAATTAACTTGAGTAATATTATTAACATTAATTATTAAAATAAATAATTAAACTGTTACTGTTCTTATTTTAATTGGAGTGTGATAACCAGTCTGGTCATTCTTCTCTGAGCTCTCTCCTCATTAAAACATGTCTTTAACACAACTGCTTGGATTTTTTTCACTGGAAAGTACTGAATTCTGAGTAAATATCCTGCATGGCACCCACAACTATCCCACTGAGATCACATTTTCCCAATTCAGATTTTTTTATTGATTTTAATATTCAATCAATCACAAATCACAGGCAGACAGGCAGGCAGATGATTAGATAGATAGATAGATAGATAGATAGATAGATAGATAGATAGATAGATAGATAGATAGATAGATAGATAGATAGATAGATAGATAGATGATAGTTTGTCCTTAAAATTTAAAAAAGAAAAAAAACTGAAAAACTGGTGTAAAGCCAGACCAAAAACGATTTAAGTGCCTGTCCTTTTACACTAGCACACATGACTTCAGGACTTTGGAAGCTCTATATCTGATGGTATTGTTCACATTAATCAGCACTGAAAGAGAGAGAACACATTCGTCAGAAATATCTGAAGCAAAGGTGCTCTAAGAAAGTCTGAGGAGACACTGTGTGGAATGAGACTCTGCAGTGTTGATAAGAAACAAGACCCAGAGGCTAAACTTCAAATTAATACGCAAAACGCGTATTCTGTCATGAAAAGTGCCACTTGTGTGCGGATCAAGTGAAGCAGTAGTGTGTGACACACTAACTCCTCCCACACACACACACACACACACACACAAAGCTAGTTCACTTAATCGTCTTGCATTCAGTCTTTCAGTCTTTACTGCTTTAGCGGCCGTATTTTTAATGTTTTGACGGACACTTGCGTCTTTCTGCAGGATCTAAGAGAGGAATGTGTGAGAAACCCTGAGACAACTTTATTCAAGCTGCGAACAAGGCTCGGTGAGTGTGTGCGTGTGCGTGCGTGCGTGCGCGTGCGTGCAGGCAGCTACATTGTCCGAGATGCAGTGGCATTTCTTAGTAGCAAACATGATCATCATTTTCGTTGTGAATAATTGTGTCATCGTTGAAAAGTTGAAGGAAAGTGAGATGCTGCTGTTGCTCTATTTGTTTTGCCAACTTAAAGAGAATGCCGTGATGCTCCAAGTCTGAGAAAGTCAGCACTGATGTTGATCTCAGCTACGAGTTAACACTTAAAAAGTCATGAGTACTTTCTATAACTTCATGAACCGTAATATAGAGAAAAGTCTAAGTGGGCGTTATAGTTATGAGTGGTACTGTACGACTGTAACTGTACTCTCCTGAATAGTCCAGCTTATTCAAACTTCATCCAAAACTAAGCTGGTCAAACAGGTAAACCAGGTAATTTTCCACTTTCCTGATTACTTGACCAGCCCTAACAACAAATTTTTGTGTTTTTTTTTCTCTACCTCGCATAATATAGTAAGATAACATTTCTTGAAATAATTAGTCTATAATATTGCATTAGTAGCAGTAATTCACACAATGTTTCTATCTACCAGAATTATCATCTGGCAAGGATAGCCTACCAGTTTGACCAGCTTTTCCTGTGTTTTGGCAGCTGGTAGCTGGTCAGCCTATCCTGGATTTTTCAGCAGGAAAATGAAACCAATATTGTTATTATTATTTTTTCGTTTGCAGGAAAGCATGAATGGTTTGTTTTCTGAATCCTATTCAAATCTCACAGTTCCCTCAAATATTACTGTTGCTTTCATGTGAGCTAAGCTAATCATGACATGATCTAATCAAGTCCCTGCTCAGTTATTGGACCTATGGGTTTAATTTCATTAACTGGTTTAACCCTCATGAAGGTCTTCTCATGACAGTATATTCATAAGCTTAAAAAAGTTAAAAACACTCTATCTAAACTGCCTCAACACAGTAAAGGCCCAGATGTAAACAAACTATAAGTTGTACCTCATGACTGGGGTCTGGAGGGAATGCAAAATAAATGGAGGTCTGTAATATAATATCATGTGGATGGATATCATGCCTTTTCATTGGAAAGCTATCATTATAGTGTGTTTCCAAAAGCCTAAAGGCTGCTCATGAATCAACAGAACAGGGCATAATCCTGCCAAGCTTATATGCCCATGTTTACCAGATGGCAAGCAAGAGTGTCTTTTTCGTTTACAGTCTTCTTGTTATGCCTTTACTTAAGCTGTGTAATACATCAGGTTGAGTACAGTTAAAGGAAACTGGCTTCTTGGAAAGTGGATTCTAGTCTTTAGGTTTGTTTTTTAAACAAAGTTCCAATGTACTATATAATTTTTTAGCTAGTTATTCACTACAAAATCCATATATCCTGGAAATATTTCTTTTCTTATTCAGTTACATTTAGCATTTTGGCACAGTATTGTCAAACTTTTTTAGACTGTTGAATCTGGTATCAGATGTGCGTAGGATTGAGTGTGCTGGGGTGGAGTGCTGCCTGGATATGTGTGAGCAGTATGGCCTGAGTCAGAAATGTACAACACATTCATTAAATATGCGAGCAAGGGTTGATGAGGGAGGGATGACATGAAGGAGACAGCTGTCATATTCGCATGCATCAGCAGCATCGGAATTCTGTAACAGACCACTAATGTTCATTACTTGAATAAAATGAAAAACGATACTGTATAAATATACGCCAGACATGCTGGCACATCATCGTGCAGGGGTTAGGCAGGAAGAGTTCAAACTAAAGGAAGTGAGCTCGGCTGTTTTAGGCGCTGTATGTGGCTTTCAGTATGACATACATATATATCTTTGTGAGTCACCACAGATAAATACAGCACAAACAACTCTAACCGTTTCTGTACTGAATTCTCTCACGTGAGTTACTTTCTACAGAGGAAGTACAAGCTGACTTGAGCTTATTTGAATCCACTAGTGTTCTACTGTAACCTGGTGGCCTTCACAGTCTAGTGTGTGATGGGATCTTTTCGGCGTCCACGCTTTATGAGCTCACCAGTGCTGTCAGACCTCGCCCGCTTTCACGCTAGTTCACCATCTCTACAACTCTCCAATGCAAGTATCTGGAATAGGTGGGTGTAAGCTTCTGCAGATACATAAACATCCTAATAATGTATAAAGGACTTTGGAATTTGCTTCATGTAATACTGAATGATTTTTATTTATTTTTGTCCTTTAAATAAAACACCTGAAGATTAAAATTTAACCAGATTCTGTGAACCTTAAAACATAAAATAAACAAAGTACTTTCTATATATACATTTGACTGATTATTGTAATATTGTCATAATATACAGAGTTACAAGTGAGACATAATTATTCAGATTTTACAAGGCTATTGTTTTAATGTAGGGATTTAAAATATATAAAGCATGCAAGAGTTTATATTTTGTTGTCAGTATAATACATGCACATTTTGTGCACATCCAAGCTCCAAACAGGCTTCATTGCAGGCTCTTGTGTTGTTACAGTAAACTATACATAAAATTGGTCAGCACCACTATTGCCATTCTTTCATTTATGGTTTGTGTTTATTACCTTTTGCCTACTGTGAATAATCACGAAGGACTAGTATACGCAGCAGCTCTATTTTTTCCAAAATGTCTCAAAATTGTAAGAATTTTAACTGGGTTCTACAGAAGAGCAAACTAGAAACAGCCCTGGGTTGGAGTGTTGCTGCAAATGTCAACCAAGAGGTGAAAAAATTATTGCCTTATGCATCACCATATGAACATGATGAATGTGTTGTGGCTCACATGAACTCATTAATTCTGCTAACTTTTTTTTTGCCTACTTAAAGTGTATTTGACGCTGATGAACAGAGAATACTCGTGGTCAAAAGTTAGATAAGCGATCAAACCTCTGTGCCACTATTTTTGAACAACTAGAGCCAATTTTTTTAGACTACTCTATTTTGAGTTTCCTGTATGTTCCTGTAGCTTCACTGCTGAATACTGTCACAACAAGCTGTTTGTTGACCATGAGACACCAAAACTATTCCTGTCTTAGCCAGGTGAAACACATTCAGGAGGTTGTAAGGACAATTACTTAAAATTAACTTTTTGTTACATTGCATATCACAGCTCAGAGGACATATGCAACAGTGAAACAGTGAAAGTAAATTCTTCCTCAATTTGTGTGCTTCTTGCAAAATATATAAAACCTTTTTTAATAAAAATTCCTCTTTTTTAGTCAAAATTCCTCTTTGACTAAACACACCTAGCTTCTGATTGAACTTTAGTAGAGTTATATCACTGCTAAAGACACATGGTCATACTAAAAACCTTACACCTTTAGTTGTATCGTTTCATAGTTTGCATATGCTATAAAAATGTACAATTGGATGAATGCTGACTGGGCACATGTACGTGGAAAAAACAATTAGTCTATTATGCTTTTTGCCCTCTTTGTATCTGTCTGGAAACAGGGCTACTGCTGCCACACACTCAGGAAATGGTGAGCAGGATGTTATTCACTTGTTTAGGGGTATAGGGCTGAAAATGAAGGGTATGGTGGCTTTAGAGACGGAAATACACATCCTCATTTAGACAGAAAGGATTTGTGAAGGAATGTGGAACATTTCTTGAGGAAGTTCTGCCTATTATCAATGCATGACTGTGCAATTTTGACTGCTTGTTGCGTGCTGAAATTTCCATATTAAAAGGGTGTAGTGAGAGCACATTTGGATCTAGAAGCTGATTCACTTGATGTTCTTTTCAGTGTCCAAACTGCTGTCATCAAAGTATTTCAAGAAGGAGGGCTACAAGCCAATGAGCTGTATAGTCTGAATGAAAGCATCAGGTGGGCAAAAATAAACAATAAATGTCATATCTGCACTGAAATATTAAATTTCGTTTTTAATGTTAATGTATCATGTTCTTTTTTCATTTTGTAGTGCAAGCTTAATTGTGACAGGACATTATGGATTTTCTGCTCATATCGCTCTGTTATATCCGTGTGTTCTCAGGTGGCTTCAAAGAACAGAACTGGGTTCCTTCATTACAGAATACTTTCAGGTGGAACATGTTATTTCTTTTGATAATGAACTGAAAGGTTCACATGAAAAAAGTTGAAATGTTTGCCTTCAATAGTTATAACACAAAATTTAAATATAAAAATTAATATTGTTTCCTCTAAAACAATTATTCCTCTCAGAATTGTTTATAATAGTATTTTTAAAAAAACAGCACAGCAAAATTAATACTAATTGATAGCATAATTTTAGTATTTAATATTTTGTACATTTTAGTAAAAATACTACAAAGTATTATACATTTAAAAAAATGTAAAAAAAAAAATCTGTTTGTATGAAATACCTTAAGTATCAAGGATATTCAATAAAAAAATGTAAAAGTTAGTTTTTCAATTTGCCTGAAGGAGGACATTAGCCATATTGATCTGCCCTATACAGTGAAGGGTATAGTAAAAAAATAGTCAGGTACATAGTTTCTGAATGACACAATTTACATTTTTCTATGGTTTTTGAGTTTCACAATCACCAAAGAGAAACACATGCATAATAACACATTCTCTGGAACTGTAACACAAAAAAAGCCCTTTTTGAGAACAACCCAAAAAGATCACACCGATAGCATTAATAGATATGAATAGAACCACACTGTGAACTATGTGTTAGAGTCACACAAGTAAAAGTGTTTCAAGCATGCTATCAAATAAAATAACCTCAAATTTGCATAAATATCATGCAAAAGATGGCTCCAGAAACATAATATTAATGTTTTGCAATGCTATCTCAGTCTCCAGATTTGAACCCTAAGGGAAACATGCTTTTAAATTTAAGATGGACATATAAATAAGATACAAAGCATCTTGAAACTTTGTGTATGGTGCTCCAACATTGTCTCCAACCTTTTGAAAAGTTGATTACTTGTTAGACTACTCCAGATATAGTTTGGAAAATGGTATTGCTGTATAATAAAAATTATAAAAAATAGTGTAAATAATGACTGATTTTTTTATATATGTTTACTTAAAAAAAAAAAAAACCTTTAACATTATTTTATTTTAATTTTACATAGGATCAACTTTTGAACAAAGGACTGGCACATATATTGGAGAAAATCCAGCTTCATGAGGGTCAGTACTGAACTATGTACAGGTGTTGTTATAATGTTTATCAAGCCATTTGAATATAGCAGGTCAAAAGATTATTTTTTATATTTTAGAAATATTGTATGGTGGTGAATGTATTTTTCTGACTCAGGTATATCTAGTTTGAACAAGTTATTGTGGAGTAGTATGCTAAATATAAGATAAGATTCTCTTCTGGTTTTTTTTTTTTTGTACTTTCCAGAAGAAAACTGTCTCCAGGTTTTGTCTGAGATGTGGATACATTTTTTCACAGAGATCCTGCCAACTCTTCAAGCCATATTCTATCCTGTACAGGTAACTGAGTAGTGTCATTTACTAAAAATGCTGTTAGCCAGACCTAGTCCATAGACAATGTGGTGATTGTGTGTGTGTGTGTGTGTGTGCGTGTGCGTGTGCGTGTGCGTGTGCGTGTGCGTGTGTGTGTGTGTGTGCGCGTGCCTGTGCGGGCATGCATGCTCACAGGGTCAGGAACTGACTGTGAGACAGATGGCTCTGCTGGGTTTTAGGGACCAAGTCTTGCTGAAGCTTTCTCTAGAGAACATGTTGCATACCACCTCATACCCTCCTGCCATAGTGCAGATGCTTCTCATACTGCAGGTGGGAATTTTATTATATTGTTCCGCACTTTATTTAAAGACATTCATATATTTTAGTGTTCTGCTGAATATTTATGTGATGGTGGCTCATTGTTTCATTTAAATGTATTTAAATAAAACTGTGTTCAAATGCCATATGCACTCTAAAGAGAATTAAAAAATAAATGTCAACTCACATATGTATGCCCACATGCACACACATTGCACAAATGTACAATGTAGCACTCAGTTACTATATTTATCACAGGGCATTCATGAGCCTAGTGGGCCTAGTAAACAGTACTACCTTCTAGAGCGACTAGTGGATATGGTGATTTCACCTTACCTGAGTAACTACCTCTACAGGAATTCAAATTCAGGTAAGATCTTACATTATTCCAGGGGTGTTACATGCCACACCCCACAGGCTACACCTCAGGTATCAAGTTGGCAGGACCAAAAAAATCTGTTTAATAAATCAATAACACTTAAACAACAAATACGTTCATTAACAATTTGAATTCTCAAATGAATTGACCACTCATTGTGTACATGCACATTTACATTTATACAATCTAATCAGCTAATCATGTGGCAGAAATGCAAGGCAAAAAAGCCATTCAGATCTGGGCCAAGATTGGCTGGTTTGAGTATTTTAGAAGATGTTTACCCTCTTTACAAACACTGTTTACAACCTTTGCAATCCAAAAAGCATAATCAGATTGCACAACACATAAAACATTGTGTTGGATAAGATACAATAGTAGAAGACCCCAACAGGTTGTGCCACTGTCAGACAAGGACAGGAATCATGGGCACAGAATCACCCAATCTGGACAGCTGACTGGCAAATGTTCAGGTGATTTTTTTTTTTTTTTCTTAGCTTCACCTGTTCATTTGACTGCCTGTCAGCCTGCAGGCCCTCTGCTCACAGGGCTTTTCTTGTTTTTTCTTTGTATCATTCTGTGTAAACTCTAGAGACTGTTGTGTGTGAAATTCCCCAGGAGATCATAGTTTCTGGTACAACAATGTCACTTTTAGAGTCACCTAGATAAAAATGTTTCCCGAAGCTCTTAATTTGAATCTGCATAATTTCTTTTATTGTGTTCTTTCCATACGATTGACGAATTGAATAACTGCATAAAATAAGCAAGTTTTTCCTATTCAAATGTACATACAGACAAAGCAAATGAACAGGATTAAATTCATTAGAGAAATTCAAATGATAATTATAGGCAACTAACATTATATTACGTGAACATAACTTTTGAGGAGTGATTTGGCTATACTGTAAAATTTTACAGTAGCTTCCTAATGAAGAATTGTATACAATTGTATAACTTTAAACAGTTGTATACAATTGTATACAGTTCTTCAATAATGAAAAAATGTATACATTTTTTTCAGTAGCTGATAGTAGTAGTAGTAGTAGTCCTATGATTAGTGCTCTAATTTAGTGGAATAACAGAAATTATTTATTGTTTATCTTTCAATTGTATTATGGTGCACAATTCTCAGTTTATTTAGTGAGCTAGATTAGAACCTTTTCCAGACTGGCTCCAGCCTGTGGGTTGTATGTTTTACATTCTTGCTTTAGATTATTACAATTACATGCCATATTCATACTGACATAATAACCAGCCCTTTCTACTCTTGCACCAGAGTGTCATTCGGAAAACTCTACTTTGGAGAGTGCACCTCACTTTGGCCAGCCAGAGATCACAATCACACATTTTGCTGCAGAATCGTTGACGCCTCTTGTGGAGCAGGAAGGCGAGGCATATTTGGAGAGGACTGGAGGAATAAGGCGCCACACAGTTGCCAATGTTCAGTCAGACATCCAGTTTCTCTCCCTGACAAACCGAACTGATGGTGGTGATAATGGCCAGGTGTCAAAAGCAAAAACAACTGCTTCCCCCAGGCCTTTCCCCAATCAACTGGTAATACTGGACTCACAGTCAACTGCAACAAAATCACACATATTGCAAAACTCTGCTGAGATGAGCTGAAAACTGATTGCTAATGGATAATGGAGTATGCTTTTCAGCAAAATGTGATAATGTCTTGTGGTACTGACTGGTCACTATGAACACTAAAAGGCAGTGCTTGACTATCTGGTCATGCAACATGCTGCAGACCAGATAAGTAAGAATCATAATATAGAACCAATCCTAGAACTGTCATTATTTCAGGTATTTATATTAATTATATTACTGGAGTAATATGGATTATCACAGCAGTTAATGTTAAGTTTGGGCCAATTTTTCTGCCTAGAGTGTTCAGCAGCATACCACTTCCTCAAAATCAGATAGTGGATCAGCTATACATTTGCAGAAGTAGTAATTTATTAGGTGTACACAAAACAATACTTAACTGTGACCTGTACATATTTTACCTTTTGGTGGAAGAGGGTATGCTTTTTGCATTTTGCCAAAGTTTCTGTTACAACGCATTTTGTGTAGATGAACAGCTGTATTGCTTACTTAGAAACTACATTATTATTTGGTTGAATGTTTAAAGCATGTGGGAGGGTTAAAGAATACTATAATTAGCTGAGCCGTGTCCTGTATTTTGCTCTAAGAGCCATGCTCTTTTTCTGCTGTAGAAGTGGCAAATCTATGTGAAATTTCTGCTCTGCTGAGCTTACACCGTTTACACAGATGCATTAGGCATAGGTATTAGGCAAAATCTTTTCGCGCTTTAAGCTATTTAGGATCATTGACTTGACTACACTGTGTGACACTTTCTTATTTTGAGCCATTTTACTATGTAATGTAGAATTTGTTTGTGGTGGAGTTGCTGATGTACTCGTAAAAAGAGTAATTTATTTAATGAAATGTTTTAATCTTAATTATAATTTCAGTTTGGGTGTATTAACAAATATTGTCTTTCAATCGATGTGCAGTGTTGTATACATTTGTAGTAATAAAGTGTCCCTTTGTATAATATTGTATTCTTGGTCAGTCACTATACTTTTTATAGATACAATCATGACTGCATGTCTAAGGCACCTTCAACACACATCAAGTTTCCGAGCATAGTAGTGTATTATGTCTTCACTCCAATGGGACACTCACAGTAGGTTTGTTTCCTTCAGGGCTAAAATCAACTCTTATTCAACGTGGTGTTCCAAGAATAGAAAAGCAGTTAAAGAGCTTTAGTGGCCTTATTTGAATGCTGATCCTTGCACAGAAAATCTGTGTGGCAGTGTTGCAGGGTTTGACCCTGCTGAGAAGAGTGAAGGTGATACTTAATGAGAGTATGACCACAGATAACAGTACAAGTGGAATATTTTGATCTGTGTACAAAACAGTTTTGATTTGACATTTTATAAGCCTTACAATTTACTGAAAGATTATGGAGAAGAAATACCACTCCCCTGTTTTTTTTTGGTTAACAGCAGATAGCAGGATTCTGATCAGTCACACAATGAAATATCAAGAATAACATAATGTGTTAAACATGATTGTGAATAGTTGTCTTGAGATGAACAGATGTTCCAGGTTCTGTACCACAGGATCTGAGCGGGTGAGTTGTAGTGTAAGGATGAGAAAGCTCCATGGGAGATCATGCAGGGTTTTGAACATAATCAGCAGAAGCTTGAATTTACTCAGTAACAGTAAAAAAGTAATTATAGGGGTGTATATTCTGGCAACTGAATCTTAAATATTCTGAAGAATATTTAGGGTTTTTCCAGAAGCACTGATTCAACGATTATTACAACTGTTTCCACATCTTGCAATTGAAGTAAAATCCAAAGTCTGCAAGGCTGCATAGTAGAAAAGTAGCAGTTTTAATATAACTTTAAAAAGCATGTTTTAGAAAGAAATTATAACATTTGAAGTTTAGGCAGCACACAACAAATAGAAGTCAGACTCTCAAAATTTCCCATAAGTGTCAGTGAATGTGCCATTGTGTGTGTATGAGCATGGTGCCCTGCCAGAGACCACAGGACAGGTTATATCACCATCTCAATTCCAGTACTCTACTAAATAGGTTCTTAAACGGATTTTAAAAATAATAGCTATGAAGAATGAATGCCCATCTGTTACCATAATATTTCCTCCAATCTGTAAGCTTTGGGCCTAGAGTAAATACATAAATGAAGTTTTAAGATAAGATAAACCTTTATTCGTCCCACAGTGGGAAAATTTCTTTTTAAAGTTTTTTCTTAAAGTGAAAAAAAAAAATTTAACACTCATCTGTCATCTGTAACCTGAAACTGTTCATTATTCTGGAGCCTATTCAAACTATGATTGAATCAGGGACATCGTAACTCATAAATTGTTTCTCAAACTTTAACTTAAAATCCCCCAAAAGCCCAAATTGAATAAGCATGTACATTTGTTTACTTGCACTCAGATTCTGTTCTTTATTAAAATGAGAGAGAGAAAAAGAGTGTGAGAAAGAAAGAATGAAAGAATGAAAGAATAAAAGAATGAAAGAAAGACTAATGCTGTGGTTAAGATGTAGGGTTCTGATTGGAAGGTTGTTAGATCCCAACTGTCACTGCTGGGCCCTTGAGCTGGCCCTGCTCATTTGTGTAAGTTAAAGTCGCCATGTATAAGGTCAAATGTTGTAATGCAATACAAATCTAAGAGCATACTAACTCTCTCTCTCTCACACACACACATACTTGTTTTTGCTACATGGTTTGGACTCCTGACTGGGTGATTACTCGTGGGGACAGCGATTTCTAAATACATTGAGGCCACAATTTTAAATCAGACGACTCTTTTGGATTTTTTGTTTCGCAAAAATCATCTTTTTTTTTAGAAATACAAGTTCAGAGAGCTTAATTTTTGTCCAGTTTTTCTATTCTGGTGGGGACGTCCCTATTTTGTCTTACCACCAACTATTATAAATTATCTGCAGATTATCCAATTTATATGCAATTATAACTGTGTATAACATTAATGAAGATGAAGATTAAATTCAGACCATAACTAAAGTGTTGTTCAAAAGGGAGAATTTAACTCTTTTTATTTATCATTATTAATTTTTTTTTTTTTATCATCTCTTGTGTCTGAATAGACAATTTCAAAGAAAGTAAATAGTAAAAAAGCCTTACCTCGCTTCCTGTTTAACACATTCAACTCTCTTCAATTCTGAGAGTCTGAATGTTTGTTTATTTACACCATCATCCGTGCATACTGGAATCTATTTAAATTAAAACAGAACATGCATGTGATCAATCGTGTTGCAAGATATATTTCTATATAATATATCTATATAAATAT
The DNA here is from genome assembly GCF_014805685.1 of Silurus meridionalis. NCBI lineage: Eukaryota > Metazoa > Chordata > Actinopteri > Siluriformes > Siluridae > Silurus > Silurus meridionalis. The sequence continues at coordinate 9,176,175 of NC_060893.1, read as the reverse complement.
TAGGTAGAAGTAGAAGATATTTGATGTACAACCATGTACAACCACCTAAAAAGTTTGGACATTTGGGCAATTTCACAAAAACAAGAATCTGTGACATCTTGAATCTCTTTAACATTTATTTGTCAGCAACTTGAACTAAAATGTTTCTGAACATGTTGCCTTGAACAAACATATGAAAAAAAAAATCCATTAAAGGCTTTTAACCTAAAAAAATTTACTGCCTCCCAACCTCTCCCTTGAAGTGGTTCTGGGGATTTTTCAATGCACTCCATGCACTGGCCTTTACCAGGAATCTTGCCATAACTAATGTAGTCCTATAGAGTCTTTTCCAGAGCCTGGATCTCCTCTGTAACCACTTTTCTTATTAGATTAAAAAAAAAAAAAAAAGTTTTACCTTGGCAATGCCTAATCTTGTACCCCCAACCTTGTGGGAACCTGCTGATTGGTAAACCAACATCTTACCCACTGAGCTAGCAGTCAAGAAGCCTAATAAACCAACACAAAAGAGAAATAAAAACTTAATATAGCAATGCTGGGGCTTGAAATTACACAACCATGGGAAGGCAACCAAGGTGTTCGGTAAACCTACACCTTACCCACTGAGCTATCAGATCTGACTTGTGCAAGCAGTCAATAAGCCTAATGAACCAGCATGGCTTCAGTTCCATACTTCAACACCATGTAACTCATATTAAAAGTAGCCCAACCAAGTCTTTCAAAAAAGACAAATAAATAAAGCAGTCTTTTAAACAGGTCTCTTTAATTAACAAATCGATTTACAGTTCAATGTCACAAAGTAGACAAACTATTATATTTCAAAAGAGAAATAAAAATGTTAACTTGTCAATGCTGGGGTTTGAACCCACATCCTCGTGGGGACCTGCAGACAAGTAAACAGACGCTTTACCCACTGAGCTATCAGATCTGTCTTGTACAAGCAGTCGATAAACCTAATAAACCAGCATGGCTTCTTTAGGCCAAACAAGTTTAAAAAAAAAGATAAATACATAAAGCAATCTTTTAAACAGGTCTCGTTAATTAACAAATCGATTTACAGTTTAATGTCACAAAGTAGACAAAATATTATATTTCATAAGAGAAATAAAAATACTGCCATGCCAATGTTGGGGCTTAAACCCACAACCTTGTGGGGACCTGCTGACCAGTAAACCTACGTGTTACCCACTGAGCTATCAGATCTGTCATGCTCAAGCAGTCAATAAGCCTAATGAACCAGCATGGCTTCTTTTCCATACTTCAACACTATGTAACTCATTAAAAGTAGGCCAAACAAGTTAAAAAAAGACATAAATAAAGCAATCTTTTAAACAGGTCTCTCTTATTAACAAATCGATTTACAGATTTATGTCACAAAGAAGACAAACTAATATATTTCAATATATAAAAATAAAAATACTACCATGCCAATGTTGGGGCTTGAACCCACAACCTTGTGGGGACCTGCTGACCCGTAAACCTAGGCTTTACCCACTGAGCTACCAGATCTGTCTTGCGCAAGCAGTCAATAAGCCTAATGAACCAACATGGCTTCTTTTCCATACTTCAATACTATGTAACTCATATTAAAAGTAGGTCAAACACGTTTAAAAAAAAAAAAAATACATAAAGCAATCTTTTGAACAGGTCTCGTTAATTAACAAATCGATTTACAGTTTAATGTCACAAAGTAGACAAAATATTATATTTCAAAAGAGAAATAAAAAGACTGCCATGCCAATGATGGGGCTTGAACCCACAACCTTGTGGGGACCTGCTGACCAGAAAAACTAGGCTTTACCCACTGAGCTATCAGATCTGTCCTGGGCAAGCAGTCAATAAGCCTAATGAACCAGCATGGCTTCTTTTCCATACTTCAAAACTATGTAACTCATTAAAAGAAGGAAAAACCATTCTGTCAAAAAAGACAAAGGAAAAAAGCAATCTTTAAAACAGGTCTTTTTAATTATCAAATAGATTTACAGTTTAATGTCACAAAGTAGACAAACTATTAGATAAAAAAAAAAAAAAACATTTTTTACCTTGTCTGTGTCACAAAGTAGGCAAACTATTAGATTAAAAAAAAAAAAAAAAAAAAAAACATTTTTTACCTTGTCTGTGTTGAGGCTGCAACCTACAACCTTGTAGGGACCTGCTGATAGATAGACAAATGCCTTAACACATTGAGCTATTCTCTCTCCGTTGCTCAAGCAGTCAATAAGCCTAATAAACCAACATAGCTTCTTTTCCATACTTCACTACCATGTAACTCATATTAAAAGGAGGCCAAACCATTCTTTCAAAAAAGACAAAGGAAAAAAGCAATTTTTTAAACAGGTCTTTTTAGTTATCAAATAGATTTACAGTTTAATGTCACAAAGTAGACAAACTATTAGATTTAAAAAAAAAAAAAAAAAAAACATTTTTACCTTGTCTGTATCAGGGCTGGAACCTACAACCTTGTGGGGACCTGCTGATAAATAAACCAATGCCTTAACAGATTGAGCTATTCTCTCCACTTTGTGCAAGCAGTCAATAAGCCTAATGAACCAACATGGCTTCTTTTCCATATTTCACTACCATGTAACTCATTAAAAGAAGGAAAAACCATTCTGTCAAAAAAGACAAAGGAAAGAAGCAATCTTTTAAACAGGTCTTTTAAATTATCAAATAGATTTACTGTTTAATGTCACAAAGTAAACAAACTATTAGATTTAAAAAAAAAACAAAAAAAAAACATTTAGATAGATAAAATGGCTTCTTTTCCATACTTCACTACCATGTAACTCATATTAAAAGAAGGAAAAACCATTCTGTCAAAAAAGACAAAGGAAAAAAGCAATCTTTTAAACAGGTCTTTTAAATTATCAAATAGATTTACAGTTTAATGTCACAAAGTAGACAAACTATTAGATAAAAAAAAAAAAAAAAGAGGTCAATAAGCCTAATGAACCAACATGGCTTCTTTTCCATACTTCACTACCATGTAACTCATATTAAAAGAAGGAAAACCATTCTGTCAAAAAAGATAAAGGAAAAAAGCAATCTTTTAAACAGTCAAGTCAAGTCAAGTCAAGTTTATTTGTATAGCGCTTTTCACAACAGACATTGTCTCAAAGCAGCTTTACACAAATCAACAGTGATGGTGAATGGTGTGCATTTGTCCCTGATGAGCAAGCCGTGGCGACTGTGGCAAGGAAAAACTCCCTTAGATGTTATGAGGAAGAAACCTTGAGAGGAACCAGACTCAAAAGGGGAACCCATCCTCATCTGGGTGACATCAAGAGTTTGATCATAAATCTTTCAACAATACAGAACACTGGAGAGTGAGAACTAACATGATTACTGGAGTATAAGATTATAAGTAATGTTCTTTCTGCAGTCTTAAACAGTCTATATGGTTAGTAGCTCCGAGTTTTATAAGCTCAGCATTTGTAATCACCACAGATCCAGCATCAGCTTCTCCATGCCAGAGCCTTTAAACACTCCAGGAGGTCCAATGTCAAAACTCCACACATGTAGCGGGATCCAAATGGCACTGGTACGTCTCTAGATGGTTCAGGATGTTTGTGAGTTCGGCATCTACTTCTTTAAAGGTCCGTAATCATCACGAGGTGGGAGGTGACTGGAGCTGGAGCAACCTCAGGATGCCTCGGGATGGGGAGAGAAAGAGAAGCAGTGGAGAGGAATTAGCGTAGCTGCTGTTCATGATATTAACAGCACAAGTTGATAATGTGCATGTGATCAGATGTTCTGGAGCACAAGGTTATGATGTGATGTGTGTTATGTGTAGGCTTTGCTAAAAAGATACGTTTTTAATCTACACTTAAATTGGGTGAGTGTGTCTGAGCCCCGAACACCGTCAGGAAGACTATTCCAGAGTTTAGGAGCTAAATGTGAAATGTGAAACAGGTCTTTTAAATTATCAAATAGATTTACTGTTTAATGTCACAAAGTAGACAAACTATTAGATTTAAAAAAAACAAAAAAAAACCATTTTATACCTTGTCTGTGTCAGGGCTTGAATCTACATCCTTGTGGGGACCTGCTGATAGATAAACCAATGCCTTAACACATTGAGCTATTCTCTCCCCTTTGTGCAAGACGTCAATAAGCCTAATGAACCAACATGGCTTCTTTTCCATACTTCACTATCATGTAACTCATTAAAAGTAGGAAAAACCATTCTGTCAAAAAAGACAAAAGAAAAAAGCAATCTTTTAAACAGGTCTTTTTAATTATAAAATAGATTTACAGTTTAATGTCACAAAGTAGACAAACTATTAGATTTCAAAAACAAAAAAAAAACATTTTTTATCTTGTCTGTGTTAGGGCTTGAACCTACAACCTTGTGGGGACCTACTGATAGATAAACAAACGCGTTAACACATTGAGCTATTCTCTCGCCATGTGCAAGAGGTCAATAAGCCTAATGAACCAACATGGCTTCTTTTCCATACTTCAGTACCATGTAACTCATTAAAAGTAGGAAAAACCATTCTGTCAAATAAGAACAAAGGAAAAAAGCAATCTTTTAAACAGGTCTTTTAAATTATCAAATAGATTTACTGTTTAATGTCACAAAGTAGACAAACTATTAGATTTAAAAAACAAAAAAACATTTTTTACCTTGTCTGTGTAAGGGCTTGAACCTACAACCTTGTGGGGACCTGCTGATAGATAAACCAAAGCCTTAACACAGTGGGCTATTCATTCGGCATTGTGCAAGAGGTCAATAAGCCTAATGAACCAACATGGCTTCTTTTCCATACTTCACTACCATGTAACTCATTAAAAGTAGGAAAAACCATTCTGTCAAAAAAGACAAAGGAAAAAAGCAATATTTTAAACCGTTCTTTTTAATTATCAAATAGATTACAGTTTAATGTCACAAAGTAGACAAACTATTAGATTTTTTAAAAAAAACAAAAAACTATTTTTTACCTTGTCTGTGTTGGGGCTTGAACCTACAACCTTGTAGGGACCTGCTGATGGCTAGACCGATGCCTTAACACATTGAGCAATTCTCTCCCCTTTTTGCAAGCAGTCAATAAGCCTAATGAACCAACATGGCTTCTTTTCCATACTTCACTACCATGTAACTCATATTAAAAGAAGGAAAAACCATTCTGTCAAAAAGGACAGGAAAAAAGCAATCTTTTAAACAGGTCTTTTAAATTATCAAATACATTTACTGTTTAATGTCACAAAGTAGACAAACTATTAGATTTAAAAAAAAAAAAAAAAAAAAAACATTTTTACCTTGTCTGTGTAAGGGTTTGAACCTACAACCTTGGGGGAACCTGCTGACAGATAAACCAATGCCTTAACACATTGAGCTACTTTCTCCCGTTTGGGCAAGAAGTCAATAAGCCTAATGAACTAACATGGCTTCTTTTCCATACTTTACTACCATGTAACTCATTAAAAGAAGGAAAAAACATTCTGTCAAAAAAGACAAAGGAAAAAAGCAATCTTTTAAACAGGTCTTTTAAATTATCAAATAGATTTACAGTTTATTGTCACAAAGTAGACAAACTATTAGATTTAAAAAAAAAAAAAAAAAGAAAAAACATTTTTTACCTTGTCTGTGTCAGGGATTGAACCTACAACCTTGTGGGGACCTGCTGATAGATAAACCAATGCCTTAACAGATTGAGCTATTCTCCCCACTTTGCGCAAGCAGTCAACAAGCCTAATGAACCAACATGGCTTCTATTCCATACTTCACTACCATTTAACTCATATTATCAGGGGTTGAACCTACAAACTTGTGGGGACCTGATGACAGATAAACCAATGCCTTAACACATTGAGCTATTCTCTCTCCTTCGTGCAAGAGGTCAATAAGCCTAATGAACCAACATGGCTTCTTTTCCATACTTCAATACCATGTAACTCATATTAAAAGAAGGAAAAACCATTCTGTCAAAAAAGACAAAGGAATAAAGCACTCTTTTAATCAGGTCTTTTAAATTATCAAATAGATTTACTGTTTAATCTCACAAAGTAGACAAACTATTAGATTTGGAAAAAAAAAAAAACATTTTTTACCTTGTCTGTGTCAGGGCTTGAAACTACAACGTTGTGGGTACCTGCTGATAGATAAACCAATGCCTTAACATATTGAGCTATTCTCCCCACTTTCTGCAAGCAATCAATAAGCCTAATGAACCAACATGGCTTCTTTTCCATACTTCACTACCATGTAACTCATTAAAAGAAGGAAAAACCATTCTGTCAAAAAAGACAAAGGGAAAAAGCAATCTTTTAAACAGGTCTTTTAAATTATCAAATAGATTTACAGTTTAATGTCACAAAGTAGACAAACTATTAGATTTTAAAAAACAAACAAAAAAACATTTTTTACCTTGTCTGTGTCAGGGCTTGAACCTACAACCTTGTGGGGACCTGATGACAGATAAACCAATGCCTTAACAGATTGAGCTATTTTCTCCCGATTGTGCAAGAGGTCAATAAGCCTAATGAACCAACATGGCTTCTTTTCCATACTTCACTACCATGTAACTCATTAAAAGAAGGAAAAACCATTCTGTCAAAAAAGACAAAGGAAAAAAGCAATCTTTTAAACAGGTCTTTTAAATTATCAAATAGATTTACAGTTTAATGTCACAAAGAAGACAAACTATTAGATTTAAAAAAAAAAAAAAAAAAAAAAACATTCTTTACATTATCTGTGTCAGGGATTGAACCTACAACCTTGTGGGGACCCGCTGATAGATAAACCAATGGCTTAACACAGTGGGCTATTCATTCGCCATTGTGCAAGAGGTCAATAAGCCAACATGGCTTCTTTTCCATACTTCACTACCATGTAACTCATATTAAAAGAAGGAAAAACCATTCTGTCAAAAATGACAAAGGAATAAAGCAATCTTTTAAACAGGTCTTTTAAATTATCAAATAGATTTACAGTTTAATCTCACAAAGTAGACAAACTATTAGATTTAAAAAAAAAAAAAAAAAAACATTTTTTACCTTGTCTGTGTCAGGGCTTGAACTTACAACCTTGTGGGGACCTGCTGATAGATAAACCAATGCCTTAACAGATTGAGCTATTCTCCCCACTTTCTGCAAGCAGTCAGTAAGCCTAATGAACCAACATGGCTTCTTTTCCATACTTCACTACCATGTAACTCATTAAAAGAAGGAAAAACCATTCTGTCAAAAAAGAAAATGGAAAAAAGCAATCTTTTAAACAGGTCTTTTAAATTATCAAATAAATTTACAGTTTAATGTCACAAAGTAGACAAACTATTAGATTTAAAAAAACAAACAAAAAATACATGTTTTACCTTGTCTGTGTCAGGGGTTGAACCTACAACCTTGTGGGGACCTGATGACAGATAAACCAATGCATTAACAGATTGAGCTATTCTCTCCCCTGTGTGCAAGCAGTCAATAAGCCGAATGAACCAACATGGCTTCTTTTCCATACTTCACTACCATGTAACTCATATTAAAAGAAGGAAAAACCATTCTGTCAAAAAAGACAAAGTAATAAAGCAATCTTTTAATCAGGTCTTTTAAATTATCAAATAGATTTACAGTTTAATCTCACAAAGTAGACAAACTATTAGATTTAAAAAAAAAACAAAAAAAAAAAACATTTTTTACCTTGTCTGTGTCAGGGCTTGAACCTACAAACTTGCTGATAGATAAACCAATGCCTTAACAGATTGAGCTATTCTCTCCTATTTGTGCAAGCAGTCAATTAGAAAACATCAGAAAAACAATTGTGGCAGTTCAACCTCTGACAGCATCTCCTGAGACAGTGTTACCTTCACCTCCACAACTCCACTATTTTACATGTATAGGACAGGAAGAGCTGTATAATGTTATTACCAAAGCTAAATCGACAACATGTCAGTTAGATCCCATTCCTACTAAATTACTGAAGGAAGTGTTATATACAACTGGTGAACCTCTTCTAAATATTATTAACTCCTCACTATCTTTAGGTCACGTCCCTAAATCCCTCAAGTTAGCAGTTATTAAGCCCCTCATTAAAAAACCTAATCTGGATCCAAACACGTTATCAAATTACAGACCAATTTCAAATCTCCCATTTATGTCTAAGATTTTAGAAAAGATTGTCGCTGCACAGTTATGTTCCCACCTGCAAGAGAACAATATCTTTGAAGAATTCAGTCAGGTTTTAGGCCCCATCATAGCACAGAAACTGCTCTAGTTAAAATAACTAATGACCTGTTTTTATCTTCAGACCAAGGCTTCATTTCGCTGTTGGTTTTACTAGATCTTAGTGCTGCAAAAAAAAAAGGAAAAAAGCAATCTTTTAAACGGGTCTTTTAAATTATCAAATAGATTTACAGTTTATTGTCACAAAGTAGACAAACTATGTAACTTTGTGCAAGCAGTCAATAAGCCTAATGAACCAACATGGCTTCTTTTCCATACTTCACTACCATGTTACTCATTAAAAGAAGGAAAAACCATTCTGTCAAAAAAGACAAAGGAAAAAAGCAGTCTTTTAAATTATCAAATAGATTTACAGTTTAATGTCACAAAGTAGAAAAACTATTAGATTTAAAAAAAAAAAAATTGAACCTACAACCTTGTGTGGACCTCCTGATAGATAGACCAATGCCTTAACACATTGAGCTATTCTCTCCCCTTTGTGCAAACAGGTCTTTTAAATTATCAAATAGATTTACAGTTTAATGTCACAAAGTAGACAAACTATTAGATTTAAAAAAACAACAAAAAAAGATATTTTTTTACTTTGTCTGTGTCAGGGATTGAACCGACAACCTTGTGGGGACCTGCTGATAGATAAACCAATGCCTTAACAGATTGAGCTATTCTCTCCACTTTGTGCAAACAGTCAATAAGCCTAATGAACCAACATGGCTTCTTTTCCATACTTCACTACCATGTTACTCATTAAAAGAAGGAAAAACCATTCTGTCAAAAAAGACAAAGGAAAAAAGCAGTCTTTTAAATTATCAAATAGATTTACAGTTTAATGTCACAAAGTAGAAAAACTATTAGATTTAAAAAAAAAAAATTGAACCTACAACCTTGTGTGGACCTCCTGATAGATAGACCAATGCCTTAACACATTGAGCTATTCTCTCCCCTTTGTGCAAACAGGTCTTTTAAATTATCAAATAGATTTACAGTTTAATGTCACAAAGTAGACAAACTATTAGATTTAAAAAAACAACAAAAAAAGATATTTTTTTACTTTGTCTGTGTCAGGGATTGAACCGACAACCTTGTGGGGACCTGCTGATAGATAAACCAATGCCTTAACAGATTGAGCTATTCTCTCCACTTTGTGCAAACAGTCAATAAGCCTAATGAACCAACATGGCTTCTTTTCCATACTTCACTACCATGTTACTCATTAAAAGAAGGAAAAACCATTCTGTCAAAAAAGACAAAGGAAAAAAGCAGTCTTTTAAATTATCAAATAGATTTACAGTTTAATGTCACAAAGTAGAAAAACTATTAGATTTAGAAAAAAAAAATAAAATTTTTTTTTACCTTGTCTGTGTCAGGGATTGAACCTACAACCTTGTGGGGACCTACTGATAGATAATCCAATGCCTTAACAGATTGAGCTATTCTCTCCCCCTTGCCCAAGGAGTCAATAAGCCGAATGAACCAACATGGCTTCATTTCCATACTTCACTACCATGTAACATTAAAAGAAGGAAAAACCATTCTGTCAAAAAAGACAAAAGAAAAAAAGCAATCTTTTAAACAGGTCTTTTAAATTATCAAATAGATTTACTGTTTAATGTAACAAAGTAGACAAACTATTAGATTAAAAAAAAAAAATAACATTTTTTACCTTGTCTGTGTCAGGGATTGAACCGACAACCTTGTGTGGACCTCCTGATAGAAAGACCAATGCCTTAACACATTGAGCTATTCTCTCCCCTTTGTGCAAACAGCCAATAAGCCTAATGAACCAACATGGCTTCTTTTCCATACTTCACTACGATGTAACTCATTAAAAGAAGGAAAAACCATTCTATCACAAAAGACAAAGAAAAAAAGCAATCTTTTAAACAGGTCTTTTAAATTATCAAATAGATTTACAGTTTAATGTCACAAAGCAGACAAACAATTAGGTTTAAAAAAACAAACAAAAAAAAACATTTTTTACCTTGTCTGTGTCAGGGCTTGAACCTACAACCTTGTGGGGATCTGATGACAGATAAACCAATGCCTTAACAGATTGAGCTATTCTCTCCCCTTTGTGGAAGCAGTCAATAAGCCTAATGAACCAATATGGCTTCTTTTCCATACTTCACTACCATGTAACTTATTAAAAGAAGGAAAAAACATTCTGTCAAAAAAGACAAAGAAAAAAAGCAATCTTTTAAACAGGTCTTTTAAATTATCAAATAGATTTACAGTTTAATGTCTCAAAGTAGGCAAACTATTAGATTTAAAAAACAAACAAAAAAACATTTTTTACCTTGTCTGTGAAAGGGCTTGAACCTACAACCTTGTGGGGACCTGATGACAGATAAACCAATGCCTTAACACATTGAGCTATTCTCTCTCCTTTGTCCACGAGGTCAATAAGCCTAATGAACCAACATGGCTTCTTTTCCATACTTCACTACCACGTAACTCATTAAAAGAAGGAAAAACCATTCTGTCAAAAAAGACAAAGAAAAAAGCAATCTTTTAAACAGGTCTTTTAAATTATCAAATAGATTTACTGTTTAATGTCACAAAGTAGACAAACTATTAGATTTAAAAAAAAAAAAAAAACATTTTTTACCTTGTCTGTGTCAGGGATTGAACCTACAACCTTGTGTGGACCTCCTGATAGATAGACCAATGCCTTAACACATTGAGCTATTCTCTCCCCTTTGTGCAAACAGGTCTTTTAAATTATCAAATAGATTTACAGTTTAATGTCACAAAGTAGACAAACTATTAGATTTAAAAAAAACAAAAAAGATATTTTTTTACTTTGTCTGTGTCAGGGATTGAACCGACAACCTTGTGGGGACCTGCTGATAGATAAACCAATGCCTTAACAGATTGAGCTATTCTCTCCACTTTGTGCAAACAGTCAATAAGCCTAATGAACCAACATGGCTTCTTTTCCATACTTCACTACCATGTAACTCAAATTAAAAGAAGGAAAAACCATTCTTTCACAAAAAACAAAGGAAAAAAGCATCAAATAGATTTACAGTTTAATGTCACAAAGTAGACAAACTATTAGATTTAAAAAAAAAAAAAACATTTTTTACCTTGTCTGTGTCAGGGATTGAACCTACAACCTTGTGGGGACCTGCTGATAGATAAACCAATGCCTTAACAGATTGAGCTATTCTCTCCCCCTTGCCCAAGGAGTCAATAAGCCGAATGAACCAACATGGCTTCATTTCCATACTTCACTACCATGTAACATTAAAAGAAGGAAAAAACATTCTGTCAAAAAAGACAAAGAAAAAAGCAATCTTTCAAACAGGTCTTTTAAATTATCAAATAGATTTACAGTTTAATGTCACAAAGTAGACAAACTATTAGATTTAAAAAAAAAAAATAACATTTTTTACCTTGTCTGTGTCAGGGATTGAACCGACAACCTTGTGTGGACCTCCTAATAGAAAGACCAATGCCTTAACACATTGAGCTATTCTCTCCCCTTTGTGCAAACAGTCAATAAGCCTAATGAACCAACATGGCTTCTTTTCCATACTTCACTACCATGTAACTCATTAAAAGAAGGAAAAACCATTCTTTCACAAAAAACAAAGGAAAAAAGCAATCTTTTAATCAGGTCTTTTTAATTATCAAATAGATTTACAGTTTAATGTCACAAAGCAGACAAACAATTAGGTTTAAAAAACAAACAAAAAAAAACATTTTTTACCTTGTCTGTGTCAGGGCTTGAACCTACAACCTTGTGGGGACCTGATGACAGATAAACCAATGCCTTAACAGATTGAGCTATTCTCTCCCCTTTGTGGAAGCAGTCAATAAGCCTAATGAACCAATATGGCTTCTTTTCCATACTTCACTACCATGTAACTTATTAAAAGAAGGAAAAACCATTCTGTCAAAAAAGACAAAGAAAAAAGCAATCTTTTAAACAGGTCTTTTAAATTATCAAATAGATTTACAGTTTAATGTCACAAAGTAGACAAACTATTAGATTTAAAAAAAAAAAAAACATTTTTTACCTTGTCTGTGTCAGGGATTGAACCTACAACCTTGTGCGGACCTCCTGATAGATAAACCAATGCCTTAACACATTGAGCTATTCTCTCCCCTTTGTGCAAACAGGTCTTTTAAATTATCAAATAGATTTACAGTTTAATGTCACAAAGTAGACAAACTATTAGATTTAAAAAAACAACAAAAAAAGATATTTTTTTACTTTGTCTGTGTCAGGGATTGAACCGACAACCTTGTGGGGACCTGCTGATAGATAAACCAATGCCTTAACACATTGAGCTATTCTCTCCACTTTGTGCAAACAGTCAATAAGCCTAATGAACCAACATGGCTTCTTTTCCATACTTCACTACCATGTAACTCAAATTAAAAGAAGGAAAAACCATTCTGTCAAAAAGACAAAGGAAAAAGCAATCTTTTAATCAGGTCTTTTTAATTATCAAATAGATTTACAGTTTAATGTCACAAAGTAGACAAACTATTAGATTTAAAAAAAAAAAAAATTTTTACCTTGTCTGTGTCAGGGCTTGAACCCACAACCTTGTGGGGACCTGCTGATAGATAAACCAATGCCTTAACACATTGAGCTATTCTCTCCCATTTGTGCAAGCAGTCAATAAGCCTAATGAACCAACATGGCTTCTTTTCCATACTTCACTACCATGTAACTTATTAAAAGAAGGAAAAACCATTCTTTCACAAAAACAAAGGAAAAAGCAATCTTTTAAACAGGTCTTTTAAATTATCAAATAGATTTACTGTTTAATGTCACAAAGTAGACAAACTATTAGATTTAAAAAAAAAAAATAACATTTTTACCTTGTCTGTGTCAGGGCTTGAACCTACAACCTTGTGTGGACCTCCTGATAGATAAACCAATGCCTTAACAGATTGAGCTATTCTCCCTTTGTGCAAACAGGTCTTTTAATTATCAAATAGATTTACAGTTTAATGTCACAAAGTAGACAAACTATTAGATTTAGAAAAAAAAAAAAACATTTTTTACCTTGTCTGTGTCAGGGCTTGAACCTACAACCTTGTGGGGACCTGATGACAGATAAACCAATGCCTTAACACATTGAGCTATTCTTCCCTTTGTGCAAACAGGTCTTTTAATTATCAAATAGATTTACAGTTTAATGTCACAAAGTAGACAAACTATTAGATTAAAAAAAAAAAATTTTTACCTTGTCTGTGTCAGGATTGAA